>NW_009616270.1:67182-106400 GCF_000690535.1 Cariama cristata
GGTGGAAGGGGTAGAGTTGAGAAAAGAGAGGATTAAATAGAACGGTATACACTAAGTAGTATAGCCAGCAAAATTGAACTCATTTACTGGAACGCTTTTAATTTGGTTTAAACAAAATACTCTTTTGTATATTCAAATGTGGAGTAGCTCAGCTGTTGTGAAGCCAGAAAATTAATGGTATTTTTAGTGAAATAGCAAAAGCATGTCAACAACATAGCTGTGGATGATAATGTTGGCATTTTATTCATGAGGAATTATCAATGCAGGTTACTGGACAACATAGTGTGACTGGAATGATTGAGCACAGAGGGGAAGCGGCTGTCCTTCTGTAAGATGATTTCATTTTGCATTTAGTCTTTCAGGCAAAGAAGAAGGAGAGAGAAAGAAAGCAATTAAAAATATGTATCCAAGATGCCTATCCTTATGGTTTCTGGCTCCTGGAGACTAACCTTTTTACCTCTGCCTGACTCATGGTTTTGTCACTGCTTCTTTTTTGCCAGCTGTCCTTTCAAGTCTGTCTTGAGGGATGGCAGAGAATAAAGGCAGAAGAATAGCGATATGTTAGGATATCTTTGCTGAAAAGGCAGTTTTGGCCCTGGAGGAGCTGCAAGTTTGTTCTAGCCATCTCTGACTCTTGAGTTTTGTGCCTGAGCATTGTTTGCTTGGGACTTTTAATGCATTTAATGTGTTGCGAAATATGGTTACTTTGGCTAGTCATAGAGGAAGTTAGTGTATGATCTGGAAGATCTTACCACTTGGCAGGAGAGATGCTTATATTTGTTATTCCGGCTATAGTTTTCTTGTAGCAATCAACCTCAGAGTGTTGTGCAGGTCAACTGAAAAGTGGCAAATACAGTTCACAGGGGTGAAGACACCTCTGCAATGAAAGGAGAAGGCATGGTTCTGTATTGCTCTCTGAAGGCATAAAAAGATATTCTTTGCCTCTGCTGTAGCGTGTGCGTCTAGTGGTATATGAGGTATCCATAGGGTTTTGGAGCACCAAAGTTGTCATATGCAGGTATTTTTTGTCGTCTACCTTCATGCAGCTTCAAGTTGTCCTAAAACCAAATGCCATAGTAGCAAGGTAACCGTGACGTTTATGGACTTGCTTTGAGCAACCATCCATGAGGTCCCCTCTGTTATGGTTGCCGTATTGTTCGTGGTCTCTTCACAATAAGAAAAGAAGGGAAGCACAAAAAGAGATAAGGAAGAAATTGCCTTTTACTACTGCCATTGCTAAGGTTTCTTGTAACATGCAGCACGTTTGTTGTGCCAAATGACAACCTTGTGAACATCAGCAAGAAGTGTTTTGACCAGATGTTAAATACTGTGGGATCAGGGCCTGAATTTTTTATTAATCCTACAAATATTAAAAGAAAGTGAAGAAATATCAAGCTATTTCCAGCAGACATGTACTGGGAGTGGTATTACTGTAAATATCAGCTTGTGCATGATGAATCCCCGATTCTTTTTGACTCCCTCTTTGGGGAATACACTGAACAATTCTACGGGGGGCTAAGAGAATTCTAATAGCAAGTTTCAGCCTTGAATGAAGGAAAAATGAGAAATATCTGAAAAGTAGGGACTTAAGGCCCAATCAAAACAAATATGTTCCATAATCATGTCTGCACAGCATTTGGTAAATCCACTTTTGGATCATCTAAACTGTGAGAATTCAGAAAAAATAACTTGTGAATATTCTGCGGCATTGCCTGGATGCTTTTTAATCAAGCTTGGATAGTTTTCTGATTTCACATGAAATACACTTTCCCCTGTACTTGGTCACAGTGAGTTAGCTGTTTAGGCTAATCTGCTTTGCTTGCAGACCTGTAAGAAGGGCCCCAAACTGTGTTTTACCAGGAGAAGGCACACATTTCAGGAAGCCGAGCCCTGGAAGCAGGAAAGTGCTTCTGGAAAAATTTTGCCTTGGCGTAACAATAGTTTTGAATGATTACAGGAGCAAGAAGGAGAGAGAGAAGTGGGGTACTACATAGGCTGAGATTCAATTGGACTCACCGAAATGGCAAAGTGATTATGCATCACAGTGCAAGATTTTTTTTGCGTGGTCTGGTGTCAGATAGTAAGAAAATGGAGGGCTGAACTGACCAAGTAGGAATAAGGGTGAAGATGGGAAAGAACATTCAATAATGTAGCATAGGAAACTGTAAAATTATGAGTCAGAAGTAGGACAGAGAGATGATGCCTTAAATCAGTGGTGCACAACCTTCAGCACAGAAGGTCATTGCTGGCAACTTGCCATGAGCCAGTGGGCTGCACCTGTTTTGCATATAATTTACATTGGATTTTAATCAGATAAGCACACACCCTGTTTATTTTTCTTATTTATGGAGTGCTGTAAGTGCAAATACTGCATAGGACAAAGCAATAAAAGACTGTGTACTTGGTGGGTTATAGTAAAATGAGTGACGATGGGAAGACTGGCTCTGCATTTTTGAAACGAGGGAGGTTTATCTGACACCTGGCTATCTTTGAGAAGGTCTTACACATTCTGAAGTACAGGTTTGAGTTTATTAGGCAGCTGCAAGTTTGGCTTTGTTCACATCTCAAATTAATATTATGTATTTGAAGAAAATAATTTCAGAGTCAAGCTTGCAGACAGTACGTTTCCTGGTTAATTCTGTTACCCATGGGTAATTTAAAAAACAACAAGAACCACCAGCAGTATTGTCTTCCTGAAATTCTGTTCAGAGTATTAAGTTAGTTGCACGTCAGATGTAGTGGCTTTAGGTTCTCGTGAGTTTAGCTGGTGACAGTTTTACATATGATGCAGAAGTGCTTCCTCTTTTGCATTTCCTATGTCTGTGTGATACAGATTTATGCAAACTAAAAATGTGCTAAAGTTATTATTTGTAGACTTACTAGTTTCTGAAGTTTAGTATAGGCACTCTGTTATAGTAGTTGGATTGCTGTAGTCGTCTGTGTTTTTGCTGATACAAGGAAGACTGATTCCTTTCCCCCCCCCCATTTTTCCATTTCAATTTAGCATATTTAATGGATCCATCCCTCTGATACTGGAGTAACTCCGAATTTTCAATACATTAATCCTTACAACAACTCTGTAAGGGAAAGAAATGCTCTCTAGGCTCCTGAAATTATCCCTGTTTTCTGGATCATGAACTGAGGCATGATGAGGCTGAATTGCCTTCACATGATCAGATGGAAGAGCAGACTACTGAACCTAGATTTCCCAAATATAAACACAGTTTTCCATCCTTCCCAGTTTTAGTTTTTTGCTCAGGTGTCAGTGTTACTTTGTGATCCATTTTTACCTAATTCTTCCTTTTAAAACCTCTCAGCAGATTTGAGTCTCGTTCATGGCAAGTGCATGCATGCTTCTTTCTGGTGCTAGCTCACGTGGGCTAGTTTGCCAGCTTAGTCCTTTTGGGCTAATTCCAGTTTCAGTTGACTACCTAATCTCTGTATGTTTTTTCAGAAAAGAAGATTTGGTTGAATTTTCATCCTTCCTTGGGGTTCGATTACATTACTTTTGTGTGCGGTATGGATCCTTCAATACCGCATGGGGTTGTAGATGTGGCAGAATCCACAGAAGCCCACTGCACTATTGGGAGAGTCACGACAAGGGCTAACCAGCTGTTCCATGCTGTTTATACACCATGCCACGAAGCACACCGCCGAAACCCCGGGGCTGATGCTGGCTCGTCTTGGTAGCACACCATGGACCAGCAGCATGACTCTGACAGCCCAGCACTGTGCCTGAGCTGTTCTCCGCCGTGTTACCTCTGTCCTGGGGCCACACTGGCAGAGCTCTGCTGCTTTCCATATGTGGAGCAAGATTGTTCAGCTGCACATCAGGTTTGCAGCACAGTGCTCCGCTGCCAGCTAACAAGGTGCCCAGCGCAGGCTGCTGCACCTCTGGAGGACTCTCCCAGGCTTCCTCCGGTGCAGCTGCAGAAGGAGCAGCCCCAGATGTGGATATGGGAATGTGGTTTTTGTTAGTAGTGAAAGCACCCTGTGGGGAGAGCGTGTAGGCAGGGAGGAAGGATTTCCATCTGCAGGCTGGAGCTCTGGATACAATTGTGCCTGCTGTGAAAGAGCTTGTTACACTTTCTCACTGTAAGGGCTCCATCTGGTGCTCTAGGTGTCTTTAAATGGAAATTTACGTTTACTGTCAGGACTGAAGTCTACACACAATGGGCAGTCTGATAGTCTTACCAGTCACGACGAATGCTGAAAGCCTTTCCTTCACCTCCCACCTTGTAATATAAGGGGCCGGGAAGGACAGTGAAATGGAGGGGGACAGACTGGGCAGGTTCAGAATCTGTCCCCGTCATAGTAGGAAACACTAATGAAGACCCACTTTAAAATTCAAGATTTTTTCTGTCTTGGGGCAGGATGTAGCTCATTACTGAGAGTAGACACGATGGTGTTGCAAGGGAACAGAGTTTACTGTTGCTCAGGCAGCCCAAATCTTGGTTACTAAACAGAGGCGTGACTTAGAATTCAGCCTCTTAAATTCTAGCTGGACTTGCTGGCACTACTTTGTGTACTCGATGTAAACTTCCCACTCACTCATCAGGACAAGTGTGCCCTACATTGATGTCAAATTTGAAGATGGTGCGTGCAGAGATCAGCATAGTAGTCAAGCCTTGCATTAGGAAAGAAACTTTTGCCTTGAAAAGTCATGGTCTTGGCAGCTGCTAAGGAGAAGAAATACACTGACAAACTGTTGCAATCTGGGATTTAATAGCCCTTCCCAACTGAGAAACCCATTTTACAAGTTATCCCATGCATCCTTCCCAGCTCCTTTTTTTACCTCCTCACCGTCTAGCTGCTTCAATCTCGTCTGGGTTAGTTTTTACAACTGAAATAATTCCTGACTGTGCGTGGAAAATCAAGCTGCTTGGTTAGGTGCCCATTAAAATAGGGGTGTTGGTTTTTAATGTACTCCAAAGCAAGTCTAAAAATGCTTGTCTTTGCCATTGCACTACCAGAGTGAATGGTGGCTAGAGGAAATTTTCGATATTAAGGAAGCTCGGGGAGGCTTTCCGTCAACACTGTTAACTCCTGGTTTTATAGTGCTGCTTGGGCCCTTGATCGCCACACTCTTAATTGGCTCACAGGGAGGTTATTTACAGTCAACAAGAAAAGTACCTTGAACTTGTAATTTTAATAAACTTGTTACTTGCCAGCTTCTCTAGAGGCATCCCAAATGGAAATAAACATCTTTCATTTTGTTTTATAAATAAATTTTTGAAATGGTTTCCTAGACAACCTTGATGAAATGTCAACTTCTTCTCAGATCTAAACCCACACCATAGGTATTGTTATATCCATCTCTGCTGGGTAATTTGTACACTGCAATAGTTTGTTTGGAAACATGCTTGTTGTTCTTTAAAATGTACTTAATGCTAGATTAAAGAATATAAGACTTTTTTTTTTTTTTTTTTTTTTTTTGTCTCCTGTTTCCACCAGCTCATTTCTAAACCATTTAAAATAAAGAGCTTGAGCATGTATGGTATTTAAAAAACCTTTCACATGATGTTTTTAAAACAGATCAATTTCAGCATTAAAGTGTTAGGAATTCAGCCAAGAAAAATTCAGCTCAGGATTGTATAGCTGTAATGATAATGTATTACACCCATCTTCCTTGAAAGTGATTGTAACTGTAGAGTTGAACCTAGTGAATTATATAATTTAGGAGCGTTTGCCAGAATGCTGTTTTAGGGGGATTACTGTAGTCTTCCCTTAACAAAGGCAAAGGGAAGGATGGGAGAGAACAGTCTTCACAAATTATCTAGGATAACTCATTTGACTAGAACAGAAGATCATGTGTGTGCATGCCAGTTATCACAGTTAACTACTTGGCAGAGAGTAGGGGGAGTACAAGAGGGAGATTTTTGCTTTTCCTCTCCTCTAGCCTGAATTAAAAATGTATTGACTGCTCAATGCCGACATCAAAACATTTCCAGCTAGCCTGAAGTTTAGTATTTGATTGTGCTTTTAACATTTAAAAAATTAACAGTGTGACCTGTCTATTATAAATAATGAAAGGCCTAGAAAAGTAAAAGCTTCTGCTGCTTCTCTTGGCAAAGCTCTATGATGTTCAGGAGTTGTAATGCATCTAAAAATCTGGCAGAAGGGACTCTGTGTTTTATTTTTTCATTCTTCAAAGTAGGTGTTGTACATATAATGTGCTATTATATACTGATGTAACTGCTTTAAGGCTGACTGCAGGATCTGTGTTCCCACCACTCCTCCATCAATTCCACTTACCAGAGTCCTTGATTTGAAGAATGGAACTGGGGACAATTATTTTTGCAGCAGGCTGAGGTCCAGATTCAGGGTAGTGCGCAGTAGGCATCTAAAGTTCAGCACATATGTACATTCCTCTGATTTCTTTATCTGCCTTGTGACTTTCCTGAGATCAAAGTGTGTGCCTCAAATCTGGCATCTGCTCGAGTGCTTTCCTGAATAGGAAATGGGATAATTTCCTGAACAAGGGTCTTGGGAACACAAGTAAGTGAGTGTAGATGAAGTGAGGCAGATATAATGGGCTTGGATGTTATTTGGGCAGAGAGGCGAACTGTAGTGCTCAAAGATTTCTTTCTGGAAGATATTTTTATAGATGGTTGAGAGAATGTTATACTTCAGCATTAGCATGAACTGGAATTTGCAAATATTTAATAGCACCTGGCCATGTTTTTTCCACATTTATCTCCATCAACTAAGAGACTGGTTGGATAATGAATTTTGTTTTCACCAGGTGCTTAGCCGTGACTCTGGCTTCCTAAATCATGTAGAGTACTAGAAAAGCATAAAATATATCAAGTCTTCAGAAGCCACACAAGATCTGACAGGGGAGGAGACGAGTGAATTTGCAGTCTTTTAGTTAATACCTGAGAAAAACATGTGAACATGTTTCTGCTGATTGAAGCAATCAAGATGTGGAATGAATGTTTCTATTAAATTTTAGGGTGCTTTTTGTAATCATGGTAGCCTCTTGAAGGATGCCTTTTTTCCCATCACTTTTCTGCTGATCAATAGGATTAAAAATGGGGGGAAGGGAAGGGACAAGTCAGAAAGTGTGCAAACAGATCATCAGCTCTATTTGTGAAGTACTCAGTTAAAACAATAATTTGCTTTGTTTTCTTATCATCTCCTAGGTCATCTCTGCAGCAAAACAGCTATAAAATCCTTTAGAGACAAACAGGCAGAAGGAAAGAAAATGGAAGTGTTTTTCCCTGAAGGGTTGATACATATGGATAGATTAGAAGGGAACAGAAATGTGAAAACTCAAAACTGATGCCTTTGCCATGAGTATAGCCTATGTTCGACGTAAGCAAAAGTAAAAATGTCGGGCACTGGGGCACAGTACCCAGTTGAAAGCAGCTAAACAGAGTGTCTTGTGGGACTATCTTCACACATGGTTTTTGTGGTTTTAAAGCAACAAAAAAATGCTAATGCTAGGTTGTATCCTTCTGGTCAAAATGAAGAATTACGTAGGGAACATAAATCCCAGGAGAAAGTTTTTACCACCTGTCACATGAAAACTGAATCCACTTAGCTATCCCTGGAGAAGGCAATGCTTAAAGCCTGATCTTTACTACTTTAACATGGAAAATCTAGAGGGCGTAGGTGTGTATATTTTTTACCTCCTAACCTCTGTTGCCGGTACTGACGAGATTTTTATAACCCCTGTGGTTTGAGCCGCTGCAGGAAAGTGTTTGCGTTCAGCTTGACTCAATGCCGTGCAGTCCATTTTAATCACTGCGCAAAGTGAAAGGATAACAGTTTTACTGTGATGCTCGATCTGAAAAGAGGGCTCTAAGCAAAACCCAGTTATTCTTCAGAGGGATTTCATGATTCTTGCAGATATTTTTTAACAAAGTGTAAAGCAAACTGATACAGGCCTTTAATGGCTATCGTAAAACATTCCCTTTTTAGTGTTTTCTTACTATTCTAAAAACTAACTGAATTACCTTGTGTGTTCTGTTTAAATTCAGTCACTATGAAAATGTAATTAGTGTTAATATTCTGGAGATACGTTGGATGTTGGGAATTTTCTGTGTGCATCCATCATCAGCCTTTAAAGAAAGCTCACAGAGCACTGCTGCTGAATCAAAGCCCCTAATGCAGGCTGGTGGTTATCCTGCTCTCTCCCTTTCATGGTGGTAAGCCCACAATTAAATTGCTGCATTGAATCCTCCGGCTGGTTGAGCTTTTTCTCTTATCCTGTGATTGCGTGCTCTCCCTCACTCTTTCTCCCTAGTTAACTCCCAATACTCTCCTCTCTGTTTCTGTGTCTGTTTTGCTAGATCTGCTTAAACTGTTTCAGTCTCTGCTGAAGGAAATAGCATGAAAAATCAGTAACTGGAACCCCAAATAAATATTTGAGGAGAGGAGAGCTGTAGTTCTGCGTTTCCTTGGCACTACTCTGTTCCTCAGATTTCTGAAGATGATTGTATTTACCCTCAGTTCTTCTGAATCTCTGTAACTTGGTGGCATTTGACCCCTCAGTTTCAGTGTGTCTGATTTTGGTTAAAGTAACATTTAGGGGTTTGTGTGCTGTGATGACCAACATGCAAGTTTGTCCCGGATTTTGGCGTTATTTTCTAAAATGCTAGCAGCATGGTTTTCTCTGTCTGGTAGCATTTTCCACATGTGCGCCCTTGGTATCCCGGAGTGCTTATCTTTTCTGGAATCATTAGGGAGAGAATTCCTTTGCAACCTGCATAAGCCCTGGGGCTCACTCACTGTATTGCCTATACCAGTTGCAATTTGTGCCTTAACACCTTCTTGCAAATCTTCTCACTCTATCCAAATAACCTGCTCTGCTGTGTGCTGAAGCACGTGGTCTTAGTTTGGGGTCTGTTCAAAGGGGAGGAGATTGAAGTGTGGGCTGGTGAATGGAGAATGGATCAAGTGAATTGCTCTGTGGATTGCAGGGGAGGATGTTTGACAATGCCTACATTGTGTTACCATCAATTGAATTCAATATTTACGAGTTGGCAGATGTGGTCGAAAGCAGACTTGATGGTAAACATAATCTGTGAACTTTGAAGCTTCTGTAAACCTATCAGAAGTGTTTAACTCCTTTTCCTGCCCATCTGTTTCTTTTTCTTTTGTTCCCTGCTGAAACCAGGCCCTTTGTTCAAACTGTCTTGCTTACCAAAGGGTGCTTGTTATTCTTGCTGCACTCCTTGGTTTCACTACCTTCATGTGCCTCTGCTAAGATATACTTTAGCCTAAACCCGTCTTTCCTTTTTGCCTCACAGCTGTGTTCCTCTGCTGCTTCACTGCTTGTACTTAAGCTGCGTCGGTTCTTCCCTCCATCCTTTTACCCTCACAGTGTCACTAGTGATTAGGCCTTATGTGTGTTATGTCCTTCAGCCAGTGATTACTGGAGAAGCTGTGTTTTAGAGGATTTATTGCAAAAATCCATCTGTGAAAGGCTAGCCAGCAGCCCTCACCATTGCTCTAAACACCTACTTTTCCTGCCACCACCAGGCACCTGTACACCAGGAGGGGCCAGAGAAACAACAGCACATGCTGATAGGAATATACGCCAAAATTGCTAGGTATTTCCAACTTCTGCTGTGTGGCCTGCTTAGCTTTTCCAGCAAATTGATAAGTGTATGTTGAAATACATGACTGGAATTAACATGTACAACATGGTAGTATTTTATTGTTCATTTTATCACCCATTTCATGACATCTAGACTTTGATGCTTTTAATTGGCTTAGATGAAATATTGCAGTGGTACCAGTAGGGCAAGGAGATCAACAGTGTAAACAGCTATACAGTTGTATTTAAGGAAACTACACACACATATACATGATGTACATACATATCTATATTTCAGTGCAGACAGAACTTTTGAGGACACTGGAGTTTCGAAGACCAACTGCTGAGCCTACACGTTGTCTTTACCCTGGACTGCTTTATGGCCATCTCATTGCTCTTGCAGCAGCACTACACGTCTAGACTTTGATGTTTTTTATGACACTCTTATCCACTAATTAACTTCATTAATTTTGCAATTAGTGAAGTTAATTAGTGGGTAAGAATGCTATATAAAACTTCAAAAGTTTGCATTTTAATCATAGTTTGTATTAGAAATAATTATCACACGCTTGATTACTAAACTCAATCCAATTAGCTCAGACAGGGTCATGTGATATTAAAAACAGCTTTGTTCTGTATCTTTCCTAGCTAGTTAGTAGCATTTTTCACTAACAATTACCGAGACTTTGTCTGGTATCTGAAAATGCGGCTACAGGGAAAAGGAAGCAAATGAGACAAAAAAAAAGAAAAATTTGATCATGGTATGACTGAGTGGAAGCTGGGTTTCCGTTTGGGTAAGTAGAGAAACAAGTTGGAAAAGAGAGAAGTGAAAATATTTTAAAAGTTCGCTGTGACCAGTAGTACAGGTGGGAGCAATACTTGGCTACCAGCTCCTTTGGTGAGCCATTTCAGAAGAGATGCGCTCCAGGCTGTACTGCCTGACTGTGTCAGCCTGGTCACAACCCACTGTATAAACCTAAAGGGGAAGGCATGGTAAGGAAAGCCTGCTTGCCTAAGTAAAGACAGCAAAGGGGGGATGTTAGAAAATTAAAGCCAAGAGCGCAAAATCTGTGAGGCTAGAGTGGATACTGGGATGTAGTACTAGCAATAATAGTAATATAGTAATAATAATAACAAAAAGGCGTAGTAGTGTAGGTGTGGGTGACCTCAGGAGCACAGCCATTACACAAACACTCTGTATGGTGTCTACAGAGCAGCCCACAGCCTTTCACACCATGTCTCTCAGTTTAATAAAAGTAACGTACATGTGCCTATAGGTGTATGTAAATGAATGCATTTTTTGGGCAAATGGATGTTGCCTTATAGTTAGAGCCATGCAGAAGGTTTCCCATGTGGGAGCTCTTGGTTACAGTTTTTCTCTGTGGGCGCATGGTCTTGGTGGGCTGCACTGAACTGTGCCCTGTCCTGTCGCCCGGGTGTTTCTTACGCCCTACCAGAGCAATCTCCGTTGCAGCCCTCTTTTTTTTTTTTTTTTTTTTTTTTTCTTTTTCTCATTTCTGATTTAAGCATACAGTTTTATCTTGGAGAGCTCAGTGCTGCAAGCCTGGAGCAGTGCCTGAGACCAAGCTCCAGCGCTGGTACATCCATCTATAGCATTGGCACCAGCCAACCAAGCAGCATTACTGCCTGGTCATTTCCCTGCAATGCATATTGTATCCATTTTTATAGTTTCTTTTATACTTTCAACAGACTTTATAACAGCAATAATGTCATTCAGATAATTATACTGTAATTGACCTTAGCGTTGAGCATCTTTGGCTTTTACTGCAGTTTGCTTAATACTTCAGGATGGTCAATTATCTCGTAATTCCCACTTTGTTGGGAATTATTGTTTTAATTATTACACTCCGAATACATCATTTTGGCATAGTAGTAAGGGTACGCTGGGGAATGGTCATATTCGTGAATGCTTTAAAGAGTTACCAGCTTTATCATGTGGGAGGGCTCTTCATCCTGTCATCTCTAGTCATTACTTTTAACACTGATTTCATTTAATTCTCACTTAGTCTGCTCAGGCCAGGTCTTCATCTGCAGGAGCTAGCATATGGGGAGTTGAGGCTTGCAGGATTTGAGAGTAGTTCGATGGCTGTGCAATCTGACTGTAATGGTTTCTTTTCTGCCATGTTACAGTGTGAATCATCTATGTTAATGCAAGTAACTTCCAGTGGAAGTTGGGGGTAAAACAGTGAATTTTTTTTTTTTGTTTTCCTGGCAATTTGAAGTATTAATTATCTCAAATAGACAGGAAGCACGCTGATGTTTACCCTGTTACTGGTGAGAATTTTGCGGATGTGTAAAAGGCTTTTATAACCCTCTTTATGTTCATTTAATTTGCACCTGTCTGGCCCTGGTACTTCACCAGGAGCAACATCCTGACAACATTGGAGAGAAAACAGAGTGGTCCTTGCAGCGGAAGATCTTTTCAGCTAGCACTGTGCTCAGCACTGGCCAAAGCAGAGACTGAAGCATAGCATGCCATGCTTTACAACCTGGTGCAAAAGGTACGACTGTGGGTCCAGTGCTAGAAACACACTGTTCCACTTCTTAAGCAAATTATGTGAACAAGGCAATGTGCTCAGCCTTTGTATAAATGTGTATATTCAGTTGTTTTTTGTCAGCATTTTGTGGTGTATTTAACATGAATAAAAATGTTCTGCCTAAGCAGAATATGAAAAACTGGTACATTTTGCTGAAACAGAAACCAAATATAACCTACTTTCACCAAAGAGTATTTTTTCCTGTGTCTGATCTAATGATTATATGTGAGCAAACTCAGTGGTGGTTAGTAGGAAAATGCTATATTCTCTAGTAGATTAACGCATTTTATTGAAGAAAACAGCAGTGAGAAAAGACTATTTCTCTATAAATTTTAATAGTTACTAAAATGAGGACTCTGGCCCATTAAGTTACAGCCTGCCAAGTCACAATGCTGAATCACTTAATTTCTCTAACCAGCTATCCTATTCCAGCTTCTTAAAGGCAGCTGTTAGGAGAGCACCGATGTTTTAATCAAGGAAGAGGGCAGAGTCTGACAACCGAACAGTGTGCTTTAGTGGAGGTTTTCTTGCGCAGTCTGCAAATGTAAGGACCTCTCTTGGCGTAGGTAGACTTGCAGACTCAGGAGTCAAGGTGTGGGTGGATACAGGATTATATGTAGGAATCTGATGTCAGTGGAAACCGCGAGGACATTGTTACATTCCAGTATTTCTCCCTGAAGACAGATCCTTACAACCGTTGATGGGCTGAAAAGCCATTGCAAACAATAGTGGGGTCTCAGTATGGGTAATAATGTTGTCCCTCGCACAAGTGAAAATAGTAGGTGTTAAGTGCATAGTAAGATCTACTCTTACTGTAAGATACAGCTTGTTGGCTGTATATGTGACTTATCTTTATGTCTTAACATAAGAGATAAATTTAGATCTGTCAGCAACAATACCAGAGATCCCATGAAGTCAGAGATCTTTATGTGGCAGGTGCATTGCGTGTTGAAGGGGAAAAAAAAGTTAGTATTGCAGGAGTATTGACTGACTGACTCCATGCAAGGAAAGGAGTAGAACAGTTAAAACTGAGAATGTTTCAATTTATTCTGTAGTAATTGACTCTTGAGGCAAAATAATATTGGTCCTAGTACGCTGGCCAAATTTCAGTTTGGGACATGAGATTCTGCCTGCTGTCAATAGGTGAGTTGTCTCCATTTTTCTGCTGATGTCAGGTGAGATACCACCTTAAGATCTTTTCATGTTGGTATCAGGTCTGATCCATCTTTGAAACAATGAAACCATTAAGCAGTGTGCGTTGCCCCAGTGCCCAATGTGGTGGTCATCCTTTGTGTGCTAGTGATAATTAGCTACTTTATCGTTCTGGTAGGGACCTTTAATTTATTACTTTATTAAGCAGTGAAATCAAAGATTAAAATGGTATCTATAGCACATAGCTAACTAGATTGTGAAAAATGAAACTATATGGTTTCAAATTTATGAAAATAAATATTTCTATTTAAATAAGTGCAGTAGTTTAGTTCTTTAGACACCACATTAATTTGTAGTTTACTAGTGATTATTTTTCTTCGTTTTAAAGCAAATTACTTTCCGTAGGGTGAAGCTGAGAAATAATGAATTGAATTCACATTACAAGCTACTGCCTCCCAAATTGTAAATGAGTATAAATGTAATAGGAGCATATTATTAAAATCTTTTGCGAAAGACTATGCTATATCGTTGCAGTAAACTCCTTGCAGTAAACAAATACGTTTTTCAAGCCATCAGTTCATTTAATGTTGCATTTATACTTGGCCTTTATTTTAAAGTCTTCTGCGCCTACTACCACTACTGTCTCCGAATGTCTTAACGTGTGGTGTCTCTTCAGAGCAAAAAACACTGTTAGTTTGTATCATTTGCTATAAGAGTTGATTAATCATCAGCTTTAAAACTAAATCAGTGAAAGTATGTTAAGATGTATTTGCTCAGGATGGGAAGTCCTTGTCTACCTATTTTATACTGTCAGGGGGAAGGAGAGAGAGAGAGACAGGGAGGCAGGCAGGCAGACAGGCAAGTGGGAAAGGCACAGGGTATGTTCAGCACTAGCTTTGTTCTAAAATTTTTGTTTCCACTCGGTGTACTTAGAAGGTAATTAACAACTACCAATCAAAAAGATGGAAGATTTTGCATATTCAGCACTCATTAATCTGAGCTGCTGTTGACAAGAATTGGAAAATTTAGAGAGGTGGAGAGAAGGACCTGGGTGTCCCAGCAGGAAGAAATGTTCTCTCATGTTACTTGGGCAACAACCACAGCTTAACTTCTGTGGTTAAGTGTTCTTAATCCTTACCAGAAGTTTGTGGTGTAATAAGGAAAAGAAGAATTTCAGTAATAGTGATGGAACAGAAGTTGCACAATGTAAATGCTAATTTCTTGGTTTGCATTCCTGGTAGTAGCTATAAAATAAACCTAGGGGGCTGTGTACTGAAAACCCCAAAACCAAATTGCTGTGTTATACAGTTCTATGTGGAACAATAGCTGTCCATAGTGCGTGGAGGAAGAACCCCAAAACCAGTGATTCTGGATGAGCGGGAGGATCTAAAATCTGGCAGTAAGGACTTCTTTGGTGGTTGTTCCTCCCACTCCCTTGTATAAGGAGGACAGAGAGGTGGAAACAGTCAGCAGGTTTTCAATTGAGAATTACTTTCATCTTCATTCCTGTCAGCTCCAATTCTGCAAAATGCCTGAACACATCCTTACTTATGTACGTTCAGCCATTGACTTCAGTGTGAGACAAAGTTTAGTGCATGCTTAAATGCTTTCTTGAACTGGGGCCAAAAGCTGCTGCTGCTGCTAAAATCAATCCCAGAGGGAACTTTGCATCTTTCATTACTTGCTTTTTTGTATACCAAGATACAGGCCTCACCAAGCTTTGGAAATATGGTAGGAGTTGATAAATGTCGCCTGCCTTGTTTAAAGGAGTAGAGCAGAATTGTTGGATGACAGTGCATAAGGTACATATTATCTTCCTTTCTCTCCTGTCCCATGTGTGTGCTCTTTAATGTTCATTACCAAGCAAGCGCTGCAGAATGGCAAGAGATTCACTGAGCCACTGTGTTGTGTTTCTGTCTACTGCCAGCACAGGCTGTAATTGTAAAAGGTCCCAAAATAAAATAGGTTTAGGTGTTTTCCCCTGTTCTTTCCTGCTTCGAGACTGTTCAGAAGCTTGCTTCTTTCTTTGCTAGAAATCTTCGTTCAAATGTTTGCTGAAGTCTGACTTGCTTTGGGCCACTTTGTTCCTCTTGATTTACACAGACAAATGCACACACATACACACCCACTTCCCTCTTCTGGGACTATTGGTTTAACCCTGCATATTTGTGGAGGAAACAAACAAAAACCAAGCCAATGCACAGTATTCATAAAATGGTCTGAAGTAACTTTACATTCATCCCATTGACACTGTGATTAGCAACTATGATCCACTGGCTGATCACCCTTATCTGTCTCTTGCGATGAATTGTCCACTTTTATTACAAGACACTTGCTGGGTAGCTATCACTGATTAAAACCCAAAGCGTTATGTGAGAACAACTGCAATCATGTTATCAGGTTAAGTTGTATTGAGGGATAGTTACAAATGAACCACTGTTTTGAATGAGCATCTGATGATGTTTTCTTCATCTGTTTTCTGACTGCAGAGCTCTTCTGTATCTCCCTCAGCCAGTTTCAGAACAGCAGAAAAGCACAGAAATTCAGCAGATTATTCTTCAGATAGTAAAAAACAGAAAACAGAAGAGAAGGAAATAGCAGCTCGTTATGTGAGTAAATTGCCTACACTATGCATTGTCAAATGTAAGTGTTCCTCTGTAATTTCAGCTGATTCCTACCACATAACTAATTTTAAAATGGAGGGTCAAATTTTCAACAGGTTCTTACATCTATGCTGGGTGGAAGGTTTCACTGTATAGGATCGATGGTGTTTTTAACAGTATAAATACAGAGCACCTGGAAGGTGTGTGACAAGAGGACTGAGCATTACTTAGACTGGGATGGTAGTCTGGACTCTAGCTTGGCTCTACTTCCCAGTGCGGTGCAACTTTGGATGAGGATTTTCATCCTATGTCCATGTTCATCAGTGTGAAAACTGGGAAGAATGCTGTGGCAACGTGTTAAGCAGAAGCACTATAGGTGACCTAAATATTAGAATTGTATTACCACATAAAGCTTGGTAAAAGTAGATGCTGTGCTGCATAGTTGTGAGCAGCCTTGCATTTCATTGGTTTATTTTTGCTGAGTACTTAAGAGACACTGGGATATTGAATAAATGTTTTTAATGTATTGTGATTTGTCATTGCAGGACAGCGATGGTGAAAAGAGTGATGACAACTTGGTAGTTGATGTTTCCAATGAGGTATACACAATGGTGGTTTTTCTACCTTACAGAGGCGAGGGGGAGCATGGTTTCTGTGCATATTGGGTGTATGAGTAAGATTACAGCCTTTGCCTTCCTAAAGGAGTTTTAAATGCCTGAGGGAATCCAGTCAGGTCATCGTTCTTTAGAATGCAAATCAGATCTGTAATGCTTATTTCTACAAAGGATCTTTTTGTTTCTTGTATGAGCCAAAAGTCTGCTTGAGATGTTTGAAGCCAGCCCAGCACAGCAGATAGAATGCAGCTTGTAATGCTATGTGTGTTTTGTTTCACTCTGGCCATGACTTCATTTGTGAACTTTTATCAGGTCTGCCAAGTGCCTCAAACCTTTCCAATCTGTCACCTGACAAATGAGATTTACTTGACTAATTTAATATCCATAGATTTTTAACATCATTTTTCATGGTTAATAGCATCAAATTTTAAGACTTTCTTTTTTAAAAAAAAAAAACATGTTGTCTTTCATTATCCATCTCGATTTTACAATTTTATCAACAAAATCAATTAAGAACTGAAGGAAGATGTCACTTTTTATGACAGATCTTCATTCCAAAGTGAGAATTGCTCAAGACAAGCACTAGTGGCTAGTATGAAGTTTTTATGCTAACCCACGTTGCTGATGTTTAGGATCCTTCCTCTCCCCGAGGGAGCCCAGCACACTCTCCGCGGGAGAACGGCTTGGACAAGAATCGTCTGCTGAAGAAAGATGCACCAATTAGTCCGGCATCTATTGCATCCTCCAGCAGTACTCCTTCCTCCAAATCCAAAGAACTTAGCCTTGTAAGTGCTTCAAAATGCTCCTGACCCGTGATTGTATGCTGAAACACGTTTACCGGATTTCTGTCTGGACATAATTTGGATTTCCACAGCTATCAGTAAAGCACTATGAAGCATCAATTTAAAATTTGTTTAATTTATCTCTTCAAGGGAATTTAATCAAATAGTAAGGAGAAAGTCCACAGCCTTTTTTGGGGGTAGGAAGAGGTTATTTTCACTGGTGGTGTGGGTGGATGATAGATGTGCTGTGCTGAGAGATGTTTTTCTCCTCCCCATATGAAAAACTGTCATTCTGAGAATAAATAAAAGTACACAGGGGTTCCTTGAGCTGTTTTCCTGTGCTGTGGTTTATAGCAAATTCAGTTCCCTGCTTGGATGTGATTTGGTTGTTAGCTTTGTTTGAATTACCAGGCCATATACAACAACAATAATTTTTATTTTCTATCTAAAAAGTAATCTGTCATTTACAAGAGCCTTCCTTGACTTGCATCGCAAATCACAATGCGAAAAAAAAGAGCCGCCTGCAAGTCAGGGATGTTCTTTCCTTTCCTGTTTGTGACCATAGTTAATCACCTTCCTGAGCTGCACAGTAACTCCCCTCTCAGTTCTTCACAGGTCAGGGTATGCAATTATTTAAAGAAATAAAAAGAAAGCTTAGAGTGGATGTAGTGCTCAGGAAAGGTGATGGAATGACAGGTTCACGCCTGGGAGTCAGTGGTTTGTCTGATGAACAAGCTTGTCACAAGAGCTGCACCGCACAGTTGCTGACTTTATACCCATCACTGTCTCTGTCCTGTGTTTCCAGCACCACGTTTGGGCATGAGTTCTTGGTCGGTTGTGGGGGCTTTTCCTGGTCTTCTCCACCCGGCGGTGGCCTCTCACAGAAACTCATAATCGTCATGGGAGCAGGTCCGCTATGAGCGGAGTGAGACCACTGACGGATTTCACGTAGCTGCCAACATAATTGTCAGACAGCAATGGTTTTCAGTCATTGAGCTCATTCTGAATCATATGGATGCCCCTGATGAGGAAAGCTGTGAAGGCTGTAGTTAATTCCCAAAGCCATTCCGTCTTTTTCAGTGTCCCTGCAGCTTCTCTTCGTTGCCAGGGACTGCTGAAATCAAAACCCAAAAGCTAAATATCACACATACTCTGGTTGTTGTTGGCTGTCTTACCAACCACTAGCTAAAAAAGTAAAATAACTAACAAACTCTTCCTTTTTCCTTTTTGGTGATTAGAATGAGAAATCTACCACTCCTGTGTCTAAATCAAATACCCCAACTCCACGGACTGATGCCCCAACTCCAGGCAGCAACTCCACTCCCGGACTGAGGCCAGTGCCTGGCAAACCCCCAGGTGTGGACCCGCTAGGTTAGTGTCTGTGTATTCCGATGGTGTGAAACAGTGGACGTTTGTCCCTAACCAGACTCCCTTTAAATCTACAGGGATGAGGCAGTATATTACAGCTGCTTAAACTGGATGCTGAGCTGGTTCTTCAGCACTTCAATGCAGCGTGTATATATATATATGTATACTTTTTCTGCTGTTTGCCAAAATCATATTTCATGTAATGGGTCTCAGCTGGTTGTGTGTGACTTCTCTCTCTTTTTTTCCCTCCCTCAATAGCTTCAGGTTTAAGGACGCCTATGGCAGTGCCATGTCCTTATCCTACTCCATTTGGGATCGTGCCGCATGCTGGTATGAACGGGGAACTGACCAGCCCTGGAGCTGCCTATGCTGGTCTGCACAATATTTCCCCTCAAATGAGTGCAGCAGCTGCAGCAGCAGCAGCAGCAGCAGCTTACGGGAGATCTCCGGTGGTAAGTGTTTGCTGTTAATGTCTTCGATGGTGAGCGCAGTTCATATTAAATATAAGACCTGCGGGGTTAAATCTAATTCAGTCTCTCTGTAATTTGGGGATTATGCTATGGAGAACATGAATTAAACAGTCTGTCTTTGCCTAACTCCATCTTTAATACAACTTTTTGTTTTACTCGGGGAAAACTATAGGTTGGTTTTGATCCACATCATCACATGCGAGTCCCAGGCATCCCTCCCAATCTTACAGGCATCCCAGGAGGAAAACCGTGAGTATCAATTGTTCAACTTTAAAAGTCAATCATCATTGAAGTTGTGTTCCCTTGCTGATTGGAATTCCCCTTAGCCACTGGAAACTATTGCATGAATAGAAATAAATGTAGCTATTTGGCACGAGCAGGAGAAACACTGTTTAATCTTAAAGTTGCATTTCTAAATTTGTTTTGAAGACTAATAGCAGCTGACAAGGACTGGGTGATACATAGTAAAGGAGACAGAAATAAATGGGAAAAAGAGCTGAACTTTGAGGTGTTTACATTCTGAATCTCGCTGGTTGGTCTTTCATGGAAATGCAAACTGGAACGGGTCTTGACTTTCCATCTCTCGTGTGCTCAGATTCTTAGATTAAAAAAATTATTTCTTTATTCATAAAAGCCTTGCAATTACTTGCAAACTTATCAGCTGCTATAAATGGCAGTGTGCAGAGAAAGGAACACTGAAATATTTTGTTTGATTGAAACTACTGGAAAGAATTATTGTATCATAATGTTCAGATTCATCCTTGATGGAACTGACCATAAAAGGTGACCTGCTTTAGCAGGGTTCACTTGTTTTGAGCCTCAGAAAAAGAATTACACAGATGTGAAGAACTCTCTGCTCACATCCCTCTTGAATTAAAGAGGGGAAAAAATAAAACAGCTATGCAAACCATATTGATCCAGATTTTATGTAACAGTACTCCAGTTTCCCTTCTTATGTGACACTTGCGGGAAACTGTGACCAGCTAATACTGGAGAGTTTGAAGAGCAGGAAATGTTTGTGCTATTCCTTTTCTCACTCTCCTATGTATGAACGTGTTTGTGGAGGAGTGGTTGGAGGATAGTCACACACTTGCATGCATGTGAGTAAATGCATATGCTTGCCTGTCAGTGAGCTTGCAGACACACAATATTAATAACATACCGTGGTGACAAGCGATCAGTCCTAGCGCGTGTGACTCCTCTTGTACCTATATGTCACACAAACCATAAACCATGTCCAGTTTTCTCACGTCACACACTAGTTACCACCTGAAGTTGATTTTTCTGCTAATTGCGCTGCCGTGTTAGGTGGCTGCATAAGGCAGGCATGGAAATTGGTGTGCAGCAGCTTCTGGACCAGCTGCTTGCGATAAAAAATCTGTGGGGCACGGATCTTCATCCTACACATGCAGCGGGCACTTAGAAATGTCTTGACATAATGTTCAAATGTTCACTTGGTTGAAGTTCATACTTGGTGAAGTTGATCACCTGGAAGGAAGGGTTATCGGCTCTACCAGGCTTTGCTTGCTATGGTCTGAGAAATAGCAATACCAGGGGTGCAGAGATCTCCCTGCTCACATCTTACTTGTGTTAGAGATGGGGGTAATAAAACATGAAGCAAGCTGACCAGTTCAATTCTGGTGCCTCTCAAAGGCTTTTGAATGTTGTTGACTGTTTTAAATGTTTTAAGTGTAGCTATCATTTGTCTGCTGTAGGGCCTGAAACCTTTAAAATCTGTGTTTGTTTTAGCATGATTGCATTGATTTTTCTTCATCTTAAGTGCAGTACTTTTCACAGCTATCATTCAGGATTGTTGCTTTCTCATTTACTCTTTCTTTTCCCTTAGAGTGAAAGTTGTATAAATTCCCCAGACTGTTGCCTGTCTGTTGAAATGGAGCAGGTAGCATCGTGCCACATCGGGGATCTGGCCCCTAATAACTTTATTTTCACTATGGAGATATATCAAAACACTGAGGATTGTACAATATATAAATAGAAAAGGTGGCTAATGTGAAAAGAACAAAAAAGTGCTCAACAGGTGTTTATAGTGCCAGGTATTTGTAAGATATTTAGAGTTCTTCAAATAAGCAACATGTGGTGTTAGTTCTCAGAGTAAAAAAAAACCAACTAAACAACACTCAACAACCACAAAACCAAACAAAACAACAGTTTAATCACACGTGCTGGTATGGACTAATGAATAGAGTGAGAATAATGTAGTCACAGATCGCTCCAGATCTCAGCTTTATTTCTGTAATTGTTAAATATATTCCCTGTGTACTTCATAAGGATGCTAAAAATCACTTTGGATGATATACACTCAGTGCTCAACACTGCTCTGCAGAGAGCAACTGCATGCAGGAATCAGAAAAGATGATAATGAAGTTCCACTTGTTTTGTTAGAGATTTCAGGTGACCATCAGCTGCTTTTTTCAGTACCTTGTTGCAGCAAACAGGAAGTAGGGAGATAACGAGCAAGACATTTCAGATTTCTGCGGTGATAATCAACTCTAATTATACTCATATAGGCAGTTTGCTGCTTCTGACAACCACAGAAATCTGTCCTACCCTTTCCTGTATGTATTTAATGTAAAAAAATGGAGAATGATGAGATGATCTGTCACTCAGACCTTCCAGAACAAGAAAGGGAGCACAGGATTAGAAGAGTGTGTAAAGCACTGGGAAGAGGGCAGAAAGGTGAAAATGTAGTTGCATTTTGTCCCACTGAAAATTGTTGTTCCAGTGTTAATGCAATATGAATCTTAAATAACAAATTCAATAGTTGAATTCTGGAGGCTGCCTTCTTCAGCAACTTTGAAGCAACAGTTAAAGAAGTGATCTCCCTAAGTATTCTCATAAAATTATTTTTTTTATGACCTCTTCTAATCTCACCATTGTGACAATGGATTTTTCATCAATACTATGATGATTTTTTAGGTCTAAGGAAATTAAAACCTTCCGTTAAACATGCCTTATTATGTCTAGGTGAACCCTCTTATGAAGTTTGTGCTCTTGTAATAGATGTGATGTGTCAAGTAGCATCTCAGAACAAGACAATTTCACAACGGAACTGTTCTCCCTGGAAAATGTTTTGAGATGAAGCTGTTGATAGGTTATTCACAGGTGGCATAACTGGCAGTCACACAACACATTCTTTCTCAGTGAGAGCCCTGATTCTGGCAAGGGAAATTAGGATTTGTAGCTGTTGTGTCAGGTCCACATACACACACACACACAAGAAAAAAAAAAGGAAAAAAAACCAAGGAAAAAAAAAACCAGAGGGTGGGGAGAGACAGCAAGCCCAAAAGAAGGAAAAAAATTCCAGTGCATTTTTGCTGGTCTGTCATGTCAGATGTCAACTGTGCCTTGAGGACTTGACTCCTTGATGGTGGAAGTTTCGCTGCACTCTTAGGTGGAGTGCTGGACAGTTTTGCCTTAGGGGTGTGGGACTCGAGGTGCATTTGGGCCATCTTGGCAGCAGTCCAGCTGAAGTTTGCACGTTAGAGTCAGTAAGGGAGCGACCAAGTCTCCCCTGGCACTCAGCTACCTGCCATGCTCTGCAGCAGCTAGCCAACTATTTCTGTCTCCCAGGGGGCCGTGACCTGACCTTCCTTCCCTTCTCTGCATGCACTGGTTTCCCTGTGCCCCAAGTTTACGAGTAGCTTTATGTATCCTCACTTATGCTAGAAATCATCATTGCATGAGTTGCAAAATCTCATTTGGTTGATAGATGGTGCTTGACTTTCCATGTTAAAAGTACCCAAGTTTATGCTCTGAGGGCCATGCTATAGATAAATAAATCATTTCTTCTTCATGTAATTAAAAAGATTGCAAAAGGACCTGAGTGCATAGTCTGAATGTGTGCAGTGGAAACACACCTTTAATTCTGTTTTCTTAAATAGACTTGAAGAAAAACTTGTTAAATCACCCCCTATCTTTTTTTTTCACCCTCAGAGCATACTCATTTCATGTAAGCGCAGATGGTCAGATGCAGCCAGTTCCTTTCCCTCCTGATGCCCTCATTGGTCCAGGAATCCCTCGCCATGCCCGTCAGATCAACACTCTGAACCATGGGGAAGTTGTGTGTGCAGTTACCATCAGCAACCCCACAAGACACGTGTACACAGGTGGGAAGGGGTGCGTCAAAGTCTGGGACATCAGCCACCCTGGCAACAAGAGCCCTGTCTCTCAGCTGGACTGCCTGGTAGGTGAACAGCAGCATTTGACAGTGGAAGAAGATAGCAGGTTGTGTTAAGATTGAAGTGATACAATTAAGGTACAAAAAACAGTGGCTATTTGAGTGCTGTCGTTGGTGTCAAAGCTTGACATTTTGTTGTTTCATTTAGAACTGAGTTTGAAGTATATTGTACTTGTGGTTTTTTCCCCCCAATGAATCAAAACATCTTTAGTATCCTAAAATTGTATTGATAGGGGGAAAGATCAAAGACAGCACAGCAAATATTGTTTATAAAAACTTTGACATTTGTTGGCAATGTTAAAGCTTGATAAATTCTGAAAGCTTGATCATGCTAAAAATTGCAATCTTACAACTGTATTCTCAGAATATTTGAAGATTGTGTCACATATTTTGTGTCTCTGTGTGTGTGTGAATGCATTGCCTTGTCTTAATGTGACAATTAAAAATATCCCTGAGTCTTGTTCACAAATTATTTGAATGTGCTAACAAGATGAACCATTGTTAGCAGCTTTTCTTGTGTCATTTACCAGTTCTTGGTAAGATGTTGCTTCTTGTTATAGAAGCAGTAGAATGAGAACTGTGCTGCACATGTAGATGTATAATGAATTGCTGCACAAGTTGCTACACAAATGAAGAAAATTGCCCAAATATTTTCCTCTGACATCTCGTAGATGGTGGCAGCAAGTCTCACTGGAACAGAGGCGGGGGAGTGCATAGGGAATTTGTTACTCCCCCATGCCGAGAGGTTAATGTGCCGAAATAAACAGAGTATGAAAATGTAACTTTCTACACAAGCTGTCGAATACAGCTATCCTGAATTGTTTTGGGCTGGGTTCAGGTCTTTGCGTTTTGATGCTAATTAAGATTAAATATGTCTCACTACTGAATTTTGTAGATCAAGTTTAAGTACTTCCCTCATGTCATGTAATTTTCTGGCATTAGTACACTTTATCATTGTCATAAGTAAAAATGGCTCATTAAAACCAGGAGGGAATACAATACTTTTATGGATTTCTGCTCTCATGTTAATGCTGTTTTCCTTTCCTCATGAGTAATCTCTTGATGGTTTCTGTCTCCACAGAACAGAGATAACTACATCCGTTCCTGCAGATTGCTCCCCGACGGCCGCACCCTGATTGTTGGTGGGGAAGCCAGCACGTTATCCATTTGGGACCTGGCAGCTCCAACTCCTCGCATCAAAGCAGAGCTGACATCTTCTGCTCCAGCTTGCTATGCCCTAGCTATCAGCCCTGACTCCAAGGTCTGCTTCTCTTGCTGTAGTGATGGGAACATTGCAGTGTGGGATCTACATAACCAGACTTTAGTAAGGTAGGTCGACAGAGCTGGATCGTCAGGTTGTGAAGAACTAATTAGACATGGCTTTATTTGCTCTTCTGCTTACATATGCTATTTTCTCCATGGTGCCTGCATAGTCACTTCCAGTATTTCATTGCTAGGCAATAGCCATGGTAATACTTCGACAAAAGTCTATATAATTGTTTATAGGTTTTGAGAGTTTCATAATTCCAGACCTGTTGAGCAACCATAACTATAGTTTCCTAAGATCAGTTGATGTTGACACTGCTGTAGGTTCTTTGAACAGGTGATTTTCTTTGTTTCCGTGCAATACACTGTGTTCCCACTCCAATCTCTTTAATCCGTGCTCCAGCGAGTATGTCTTGGGTAAAGATGTGTGTAAATTACTGCATTGCAAACTTAGCATCTTAGGAGTGTGGGTTTCTGCTCAACACTATTGTAAAGTAAGCTAGGGGCCAGTCATACAGAGCTTCTCTGTGCACTGCACTGTGTGTATGTTGTTATATGTAATATCTCAGTATTGCCTATACAAGCAGGCTTTTACTCCCTGATGTTCCCATTTAGACTGCTCTTTTTTTCCCAACTTTGTTGGTGACCTGCAGATTCCTCTTAAACTAAGTGTATTTTGATGATCATGCTACATTCCTGTGGGGGGAGTGGGTATCACACATTCAGCAGCAAAGATCCCTGGCCTATCTGACTCGTCAAGTGGGCTTTTTGAAATCAAATTAGTGCTTGGCTGTCTGGGCTGATTGCTTCATTAATTCATCACAAAACTCATGTGGTCATCCCAGAGTTTATATTAATCTCAGATTGCTATTGGAATCTACGTTACTGTTGTCATTCATGGCTGTGTGTCAGGGACTGAAAGAAAAAGGAGATATTTCATATACCCACTCAGAGCCAACTGTTTCCAGTGTGAGAACATGCATATCTTCCTTCAATATTTTCAGGCAATTTCAGGGCCACACAGATGGGGCGAGCTGTATTGACATTTCTAATGATGGCACCAAACTATGGACAGGAGGCTTGGACAATACAGTCAGATCCTGGGATCTCAGAGAAGGAAGACAGCTACAGCAACATGACTTCACGTCACAGGTTCCATTTCAGAAGCTTTGGCATGTTAAGAAAAATCAGTCATGGTTTTCTAAAACAAGCATTTTTGTTCTTTTGGATTTTAGGGAGTTTTTTAAGCAAAAAAAAGCAGGCTCAAAGAGAATTCCAAAGAATTTTTCACTTAGTCTCATACACTTTTTTTTTTTTTTTGATATGGCAGCTAAACATCTTTCTGGATTATGGCTATTTGACAGATTAACACTTCTCCCACGAGAGTAGTGGAGAATCCTTTTTATAAAAGAATTGCCAGATTAAACTGTTCCTGTGTGCAGTCTGTTCCTGTTTCTGTAGATTCTTGTTCAAAACATATTTTACGGAAATATTTTTAAATGCTGTCAGATAAGCTAGGACATTAACTTTTGTAGCTTGATTCAGTGCTTTACTATTACAGTTTTAATTTGGCTTTGTTTACATGAACTAATTTATCTTAATTACTATAGTAATTGGATTATCATGTTTCTAAAACTGTAGTAGACCAAAATGTGTTTTAGCATAGTGTTAACAGTCTAGCAAGAGTTGGTTTTGAATATCTCAAGCTCATTCCTTTACTGATTGAAGCATGTGTTGTGCTAATTCCAGATCTTCTCACTGGGCTATTGTCCAACTGGTGAGTGGTTGGCAGTAGGAATGGAGAACAGTAACGTCGAGGTGCTGCACGTTACTAAGCCGGATAAGTATCAGCTGCATCTTCATGAGAGCTGTGTGTTGTCACTCAAATTTGCTCACTGTGGTAAGCAAATCTTTCTATGCCAGTGTTTTCTCTCCTGAGAAGTTTGTTCAAGATTACCTTTAAATGGAAGTAGAGGTATAGTTAAAAATTAGATATTAAATTTAAGTATTAAAATTATTTAAAAGGTTCGGTATGACTGCTTTTTTGTGTGAACTGCTTATGTTGTGATCAAACATTGTGGTGCAACCAGGTGAAAATGTGACTGTTCTTTGGATATGTGTGAATGCATTATTTTTATGATTAATCTGTTTCTTGGGGTGCATTCCTTGAAAACAAAATGCAACAATAACATTTAAACAATCTGTTGCAGGCAAATGGTTTGTAAGCACTGGAAAAGATAATCTTCTTAATGCCTGGAGAACACCTTATGGAGCCAGTATATTCCAGGTAATAATCTCCTAAAAGCTATTTTCCACATACATTACAGTGCAGTAGAGCTGCACATCTCAGGGTCTGTCATTAGCTTAAGGAGTTTTTAAATAGAAATTCTTGGCTAGTTACTGTGTTCTTTTAAGACTTTGTCCGTAATTAAAGAGAGATACGCTTTTGTCCTTTCTAACATATGAGTAATTTAGCTCTTACAATGAAGTAGCCCTTTAATCCAAAATTGTTTTTAATACCCTCCTTTCTTACCTTCTTGTGCATATTGCTGTAATACAGTAGCCAAGTCATGTTGTTAGGTGAGCATTCACTGAAGGTCCAAAATAACAGCTAAAACAGTGAAAGTCATATTCAGCATGCGTATTTTTCTTGGATGAGATGCGTAAAATCCATGGATTGGACAGGCAGACTCCTGAGCTGAAGACTGTATCCTTATGCAGGAGCCTCGTGGAGTGTAACTGGAAGTTGTAATCTTTCTATAGTCTTTAATCTCTCTGTGCCCAATTTTAATGGCACCTCAGTGCTATTAAAGAAAAATAGGATTTTCAGCATGTTCTTTTCTTCTTTCACCTATGGGTACCTCTAGGCTGGGAATTTTTTGAATTGAGTTAACTGGAGTTCCAGTTTAAATGATCAGGTCTCATCTGTACTGAAAAGTATCATGTCCCCACCTTTGGGGACAGCACAGTTTGCCTTGACATGAGGAAGCTGAGGTCTGAGTTTTCTTGATGGAGGCTATTCAGCTCCAGAACCACCTCCCACTGAAAGCCCAAATGATCCTAAAAAGAACACATCTTCCTTAAAAGTGATGTTAAAACCCCAGCAGCTCTCTTAATGAGGAGTAGAGAAAGAAACTTTCTGTGCAGTGCAGCAGAGATTTCTTGGCAAAAACTTAGCATGACTAGGACGTGTTTAGCTCTTGCGGTGACAGGCAGAAAAGAATGTGGACATATGTTATGTAAAGAAAACAGCAAGTAAAATGTGACAATAAGTACACGTCATCTCAGAAAAGACAGAAAAGCTGGGAGAGACAGAGCTACTGCGTCCTGATGTATCCTGTTTCTCATTCACCTGCAGTACACTGTTGCACATCCTATTCCACCACAGTGTCTTTTCGTATTTGCATCTTCCCTAATAATGTAAATTCCTTTATGCAAGACTTTTGTCTTCTGTGTTGGGGAAATAGTGAGAGGAGATACAGTTACTTCCGTGGAGTCTCTTTGTTTCATACCTGTGGGTGGGTAGGGCTTTGTAGTGCTTCTCCATACGGATTTCTGGTTTACAACAAAAAAGGGAGAGAAGAAGATGGCTTTTCATTCATTTTTATGCAAAAGCTGATATATAAAATATTAATAAATGCTTATTGCTTGTAAAATGTATAGAAAGGACTGCTTCTTTTTGTTTGATTGATAGATTTTTCTCTAGGTCCATGACATTCGCTTCCATTTCCACTGCTGGTTTTTGCTGCCGTAGAGCTTTAAGTGGAACAAGTTTGGAGAAACAGTCTCGTAACAAAAGCTGGCACTACAATACTGATATTTAAATGAGCTTTTGATGTATTCCCTCTCTAAACTCTTCCAATTAATCTTCAAGCTCTTCTGGACTGAAGGATTGGAAAGATGTAATCTTTTTTTTCTTTTTTTTTTTTTCCTTGTAGTCCAAAGAATCCTCATCTGTGCTTAGCTGTGATGTCTCTGTGGATGACAAATACATTGTCACTGGCTCTGGGGACAAGAAAGCTACAGTCTATGAAGTTATTTATTAGAGACAAATCTGAATGCAGACAGAACTCCTTCTCCTAGCACTTTGCTGTATATTCCTTTTTTTTTTTCTTTCGAAACTGAGAACTTAAATGCTCATCACAGTTGTGGAATTTATTTTTACTTCCTTAACTTGCAATTGATTTGTGAATGCTCATTAAGAACTTGTGATACCAAATTGTCAGATACCTACTTGGAGGAAGATGGAATAAGCATACTTAACAGTGAACTTGACTCTTTAATTATGTATCATAGCTGTAATGTATTTATTTTGTTTAAAGAAGGCTTTCTAACAGTGAACTGACTAAATAAAGCTGTCTGGCCCGGCTTTAGTTTAAAAGGTGCATTGTATACTTTGTGTTTTAGCAGGTGGATAAATTGGGGATCTTGGAGAAGGATGTTCAGGAGATAGTTAAAGTTACACTAAATAGACTTGTAGTTTCTATTTAAAAAAATAAACTTTGTTATATTTTTTAGTCCTGTTCTTGAATGAGACCTCTAAGTGTTATTACAGTATAATTATTTGGTGGGAAGATGCTGTATCTTAACTATTTTAGACAGTCTTGGAAACTTAGGAAATTGCAAACCGTAGCCAGTGATCTACATGCCTGTGATGAATGGCAAATTCAGTTCACATCTAAATTAAATTCACTTTAAGTAAGAATGTGCTAATTTATATATTTGCAATGTTAATATAGCATCTTGTGTACAGATTTGTTCTCAATGCTATTCTGTTGATAAACATAAAGCATTTTGGTGTCAAGCTAGGTTTTTTAATATAAACACCTCTCTTTGTTATATTGTAGAGAGTACAATAAGTTGCCTCAAAGAATCACCTTTGTTACTTCTGGAAACTTTTGCAATGTTTCCTTGAAAATGGGGATATGTATCTTTGGGCAATTTTTCAATTACAAGAGATTATGAAAAATATTTGATATGTTCTTTGGAAACTGCACTGAAATAAGAATGGATGCCTACCAATATACAAACTACAAAAGCAATGACCTCTGAGGTAGGATTTACAAGAGTACTCATTCCGACATACAAAAAGGAATGGATTCTCATTGGGATAAGGACTTGCTTTGTTCGCCAGCAGTTCAATCCAAGTCTTGATTGGATGTCCCTAAAATGGACACAGACTGAGCCATTGTGCCAGAGACAACGTGTTATCTTTTTATGTTGTTGTTGTAGCTGTTAAACTATGATCTGTGACTTTTTTTTTTTTTGAATGCTTTAAAAAAAATCTTTAAGTCTGTGGATCTGCTGATGTACAGTGCCTTTGCTGCTATGGATCAAAATCAAAAGACCCGTGTAGATAAATCTTATTGTATAAGTAGAAAATTACTTAATTTCATACTAGAAATGGATTGATGCTGCAAGTTAAAATGGACTGTTCATTGAAGTTCCAAATGTGGTAGCAAAAAATGGTGTCTTAAGTGCTTAGTGTTTGATGTCATTAACAGTTTCGTAATACTCTACATTGTAGAAAGATTTTGATACTAAACTGTGTCATTGTACATAGTTCTAATGCATTGTATTGACCACCAGTACTTCTATAATGGTAGATTATTGTTTGTGCATTCAGACTTTTAAGCATTAAACATAAGTAACTTCTAAGATGCATTTTTCTTTGTTTTTCTCCCCTTCCCTCATTCTTTTTACATGTGATAATCTCAGTTATGTGTGTAGAATGTTATCTGTAAGGACAGCAGGCATTCAGTGGCAGAACATGCCACTACAGATACTTTGCGGTTTTGTCAGTGAGAGACAGTGTAGAGTTTCACAACATTTCTCCGAGCTAGCAAAATCAATGAATTTATAGTTTCCCAAGTTACCTGACTGCAGTACTTCTGAACTCTTGGAAGCATCAGCCACATGACTTTGGTGGTGTCACTTACGAGTTTGCCATCTCCTGTTTGTGTAGTTTCCCATCTGATACAAAGCTTTACGTTAGCCTATACCTTGGAGAGAGTGCAATTGGGGATGATTTGTGTTCCCACGCCTGCTGAAATATGCAGAGGTCAGCAGGACATGGGGAGTGTTGTTGCACGGCAGCACCACACCTGGGTTTCCCCATCCAGAGCTAAAACCTGTTGATGCCGGTGGAAAGGCTTCTCTTGACTACAGTTGGGTTTAGATCAAGAATTTTACCCAGCTTCCACTGAATTAAGACACAGGTTAAAGTGATCTGAGGGAAATTAATTTATATGCTATTGGGTGGAGGGGTGGGAGAAACTGTGCTATTCAAAATGGAAGAAATAGAAATGGAAAAAATGCAAGGGGAAATTCAAATTAAATCTTTCTTCGGTAACCCATTTCTGAAAAGCAGCATTGTGCGTGTTGGAATTTCCTAGGCACGTAAGCCTGTCCTGCTGTGACGTGTCAGCCCGTGGTGATTGCCGGTATGTGAATCCAGACTGAGAAATTTTTTGGTTTTTTGAAATGCCGAAACAAGGTTTAAGCTGATGAGGTAATTTACCTGTACTGTGAGTGACTGAATAATATTTGTTGATGGAGGAGACTTCAGAGATAAGTTTTCTGCAGAGCTATCAGTTTCCTTAGAGATAATGGTGAAGACTTTTCCAGATGTTTCTCCAGAATAATTTTTCACTTGTATTGAGGTTCTGTGCTACTTGGTACAATAATGCTTCATAAAGGTAAACATGGTACAGATGCTTTCTGTTAATTGTTACTCTTGTCTGAAGAGATATAATTTACCTGTTACAAATGTTATATTTGAGACACCTTTTATTTTCAAAAGCATTCAAAAATTGAAAAGGCTAGTGTGTACTCGATTTGCTAACAAAAGAGAAACCACCTACTTAATGTTTGCTGAGGATGTTATATTTTTATGTAGTAATTCAGGCATAAGAGATGACTTAAAACCCCTAAGATAAAACCTTCCTTAAAAAGAATGAAACATTGCATAGTCCTGAATTTATACCAGAGCTAGTTTTGACAGGGAAGTAATAGACTTTTAAAGCAGCCTACCATATATCTGCTTATTAATGTTTGTATTGACGGCTTGTAAACAGTCTAGGAATTAAATGCTCTAATCCAGGATTACTGCAGTTAAATGTGTAATCATCCTGATTTTTTTCCCCTTCAGGGTTCAGTGCAAGTGAGAGATGGTAGAGAGCTGCTTTCTGTTTTTCAGTTAAACGTACATAGATTCACCTTCCTTTTTCATTCTTTAGTTTCTCTCCCCACTGCAGAGCACAATTTTGTGCAAAATGTTTTGTTACAGATGTTTTTTGTGCCACAAACATGTGGTCAACATACTCCATATTCAAGTACACCCATTGCTTTCTCTGTAGTCTTCCTCCTCTCTCAAATGTTGTTTAGTGCAATGGTACTTTAGCGAAGCCATTTCTTTCTAGTCTCCGTATTCTCTCTGACTGGCCAGTATAGACATGTTTAAGGCAAGCACTTTCCTTCAAAATAGTATTTTCTAAAAGTATGCAATTTCTCTTGCTTGTTCTTAACCGAAAGTGATTTTTCTCTCCTGTTTCTTTTTAAGCTACTCAGTTACATAAAAAAGAAAAAAAGATATATTTTACTGGCTGTGATTTTCCTGTATTGAGGGATTTTTAAGTTTGTACTGGAGTAGTTCAAACTGGATTTTGTGTTTGTTTTGACTCTGCCACCCAAAACACATAGGAAATTCCTTCTTCCTGAAGTGTTGATGGGTGAGTGAGAGAAATGGGAAGGTAGTTGTGCAGGTCTACACATGTCTAGAGTATCTTCTACAGAAACAGAGGTCAAATCCTTTGCACAAATGAGCTCATCTGTGCTGAAGACAGTAATGCTCCCATGGCTTACACAGCTGAAAATCTATCTCGCTGCTATAGGCAGAGGACCCAGTCAACCCATTTCAATTAATTTTTGTTTTGTTTTTAACAGTTTGGTCCTTTGAACCTCTTCTGTTTCCCTACTAGCATGGTTATTTGTGATCATCCCTATTGAAATCCTGATGTGACTAGCTTCTACTGAAGGATTTATGCTCTGAAAGAATGAAAAGAAAAAAAAAAAAAGTTAAATAAAATATGCTCAAATTTTTGTATGTGCAGGAGTCAAGAAATTCAAAGCAGTAGCTTAGGCTGCAACTGTTTCTCCTTTGCATTGAGTATACTACATCTTTGTGGCGTTGAGATGGCACTGAGCACAGCAATACAAAATACAATTTAGAACATCAAGTATGGCTACTGAGAAAAATGTCACTTTGAAATTTTCAGAGCAAATGCACTCTGAAGCCCTCAGCCAAAGAACTGCTCTTACATGGGGTATCTGAGGGGGGTAGTTATATTCAGTACTGAAGACCTTTTCTGATACTAACATTTTGTAGTGAGCACAGTGGTATTGAAGAAGGTTGGGCAGTATGGGCTTGATGTGCAGCCAGCCAGTTCTGCCATATATTTACATGAGAATCCCCTTCCCAGGCATAGCAGGAGATGAATCCTGGAGTAGCATGCTGTAGAAGATCATCTCTGACAAGCTCTTAAATAATGCACCTGCCGCGTCTGCTTTTGAACCAAGAGTTACTGAACATAACCCTTGAGATTTCGTGTTTCTTCTGGTATTTGGAGTACAGTGTTTCCACCTCACAGCAAGAAATTTTTATGTCAAAACCAATAAATGTTCTTACTGTTACCAAATGATTTTCTGTCCCGGTTACAAGGAAACAGTATTACAGTGTCTTTTTTTATTATTAAAAATGGTGTAGTCTGACATTTATAACATGTCCGTTAACCTGCCATGAAGTGCAAAGAAACTCTTCTAGGGGGTCACTTTGACTCACATCATCACATTCTAAACTGTTGTTGCAGAAATAGCTTTTTTCTTGTTTGGAGAGGGATTAACCTGTGTTGTTCTACGTGTAGTATAGGGAGGGACTGTCTAGTACTTACTTTGGCATCTGTGGTTTGGACTTAACCGATTACCCCAGAATGCTAAAATGCATCTGAAGGGTAAAATCAGTAAGTACAAATATTTAAGGATTTTAAAAAAAATCTTCTGTTCTATAGTAATTATATTGACCCAAACTGTCTTTTAATGTCACATCAAGAGAAGCATCTGTATTACACCTTCTTTTCATATTCAAATAAAAGAAGGGGTGGAGGAATTTAAAGCTAATCTTTACCTTTCAATCAAATCTGTTCTTTAAAAAATACCCCAACGCTAGTGCTTGGAGGAGTAATTGTCTTGGTTTTATTGTCATTATTCTTGAAGAATTTTATAACAAATGTGCTGTGGTACAATCCACAGTAGTGCTATAAATGGGGATAGGTGATAAGGCTACTGTTAAAAGCCAGGCTTTAGGCAGTGTTATTGACATAAAGAAAAGTCAGCGTGACTTGGTGGTTGAAGGTGTTACCTCATTTCCTGAGCAAAGGCAATATAGATTTTTGGCAGTATATTTCAATGCATTTAGATGTCTATCCAGTATGGCTTAGGGAAACTTTGGGGGGTTTCAACAATTCTGTCTTGATTTTTTTTACTGTAATTTAGGATGCATTTGATGCAACAGATGGTGTGTAGGGGTGAGTTGGGTCCCAGGGCCACGGGCAGGATGTGCCATGTGGAACGGGCTACTCCGCTTCTGATCCCAGGCTCTGCTCTGTGCTGCCTGGTGTGTAGTGAAATGATTTGCATGAGCCCTGTGTAACGTGTTTTTATGTTCTCCTGCATGAAAGGCAGTATCTAAAGGCTAGATATCTGTTATTTAGAAAAATTTGTCACAGCTGTATTGAAATATAGGAAGACATTTCCTGTTGGGAAAAGAACACGGAGGACCTCTGGGGAATCAAGCATTTCAGCCCCTTATCAAGCACTGTAAATGTACAAATGAGGCAGTTGCACCACTGTGTTATAAACTGTCAGTCTTCTGCTGGAGTGGGGAGAAAAAAAAAACTAAAATACATGATACGAAGACAATAGAATTCCTTGTATTTCAGCATGGCTTTAAGGTATTAAGTATGAAGTCCAATTTACATTCATTTTAGATTAAACAAACATGAATCCTCTTGTGATTTTAATGATGGCATGGTTAGCCATCTTACAAAAAATAGTGACATTGAAAGAATGAGGATAGTTACCAGGCTTTCTCCTCTGCAACACATCAAGCAATATTGTACAAAAAAATCTGCTCATTTTACAGTATAATCTGAATGTGAACAGTGCACCATAATATTTCAATGAAAGTATTTTTTCCAAAGCAACATTAATGTCATCCTCCCTTTTACCTATGTACACGTCTTTGCCCGATTAAAAAAATTCCCACCTCCATTGCAAATTAGCTTATTTCCTTCAGGCTTTTAAGAAACAATCAGAATAGCTTCTCTACATCATACCAATTTTAGGGGGGTTTAGGGTTGTGTGTGACTCTGCTGCTATTTTCTCACTCCTTCCTCCCCCACTGAGAACCCTCCTGAAGCTGATGTTCATTGCTCAAGAGATGCTGCTGCTTGTGGCTTGGTCTTGATCTCGGGGGTTGCTCAGCGGATGGGAATGGAAAGCATTCACAGGATTTGGCTGGCTATAACAACTACTGTGACAGCTGTTACAGACTCATTTATGCCTCTTTCTTCCTCTGAGCAGTCTTAAATAAAGAGATGCAGCAGGAGCAATCCCCTGTCTAGCTGACCCTCCTGCTTTACCAAGTTTCACAGGTGCTTATCAGCTGGAAATGATGGAGGAGGAGAAGGAGCTGGGAGTCCTAGCTGGGCTCAGCGTGCCAGCCCAAGGCAGCCATGAAAAAGACAAATGTGATCTAGGATGTGTCAGGAGAGGCATTTGCAGCAGAGATAGGGAAGTGTTGCTGCCGTTATGCAAGGCACTGGCAAGACTTCGCCTGGAATAGTGAGTACAAACCTGATCACCTGTGTTCAAAAACTTAATTGAAAATGAGACTGATAGGGAGAAGGGCCTACCGGGCAGACTGAAAAAATCAAGGGGATGGAGAACGTGTCATGTAAGAAAAGCCTGCATCCTTTTAATCTAGCAAAGTGGCAGACTGAGGGCAGATACAAATGTCGTCTAAAAATGCTTCAAATGTCTATTCATTGAAGGTGAAAAGGTATTGCAGCTGAAAGATAATGCTAGCATGAAAAGCAAGTGAGGAAGACAGTGTAGTCTGGAATTAAAGAGGCTCCTATTACAGCAGGGAGGCCCTGGCATGGGTTTCCAACCCAAAGACCAGTGAGAAAAAAGCAGACTGCTTTTAAGATGGAGCACAATATATTTATGAAGAGGTGCATGTGATAACAGGGCACTGGCATCCATAGCCCATAGGTCTCTTCCAGTCCTACCTAAGTCCTTGACCTGCATATAGAAAGGGTGTATAATGGTAATGGAATGAAGGAATGTTTATTTTGAAAAAATATTTGGTGTGAGGGAGGGAGGGGAGGAAGATGGGTGAAGAGAGTGGGAGAGAAGGGCTGTCAAACAGAGAACACTCATTTGGAGTGTTTCTCTGCAGCTGAAAAATGAGCACTTCTCCCTAGGTCTATTTATTATGACACTGCTTATCTAAAAACACTAGTTAAAAAGAAAACTGCATATTATTCAAGCTCTAATGCAGCTTGCTCCAGCCAACTTAGACTCACTGAGTTTGTACTCCATCAGCCCAGACAGGTGATCTGGTTTCTTTTCTAAGTCAAAGTGTTTGGATTCTGTTGAGCTTGGAGATAAGGCAAATGCTTTTTCTCCATATCTGTCACTGGTCATGTCCAGTGACAGTTCAGTGGGCTCAGTGGCGTGTCCTAGACTGCAGCTATGCAGACTGATAGCTGTAAGCTGCTCAGAATAACAGCAAGGGAAGAGAGGGAAGATGATTTTAGCTGCACAGGAGGGAGGCAAGATGATTACAGCTCGGCGTAGTCAGTTGTACTGGCTACTGTTGTGCACTGCTGTGAGAGATGTGGCTTGAGGACAAGCATTGCTGATGATCCCTTCACTTGCCATGTCAGGAAGAGTAGGGGAAAATGGTATGAAAATCCAAATTGTTCCATGTGAAACACAGCCTTCTCACACCAGGCTAAATTTTACCAGCCTTGTCTTCTAGATCAGGCATTTCTTTTCTTCATGCCTAGCAAAAGGAAAATTTCTGATCCTGCCACAAGTATTTGTATACTTTGGGCCAGGCAAGTCTGCAGCTGGAAGAATGTGAACATGCATGTACAGGCTTGATGGATCACAATGAGGGTTGTTTCGTATCAACTAACTACTTTTCTTTCTTTCTTTTTTCCCTTTTCTTTTTTCCTTTTCAAACATAGTGTTTTCTGAAGCTGAACATTAGTCCAAAGAAATCTTTGCTGGCCATCCTGCATAGTTTTTCAAAGACCTTGTTTAACGTACCAATGTGCAATGTTAACAACATGAGAAAATTGTGAACTGAGTTTTGTGTGGCCTCACACCAATTTTAAATATGAAAAAAAGAAAGAGTCTGATGCAATTGAAGTTAGCTACCTGGAATGGTACTCAACTGCAATGCAGGAGGTCAGCAGGGGAACACCAGGAAGAAATGAAACAAATGGATGGCTGAATTTTCGTACGCAGAAAATAGCAATAAGGCTGACTGTACTGGCTGTATTAAAAAAAAACCAAAAGCAACAAATCAAAAGACAAGAACAACCCTGTATTTTCCTGCACCTTGAATGTACGTAATTGAGCGCAGGCACTTAAGATAACTAGTGACATTTATATAGCATGTTTGTCCTATGCATTTGACAAACCACAGGCACAATCCAGGGAAAAGTTTATTGCTGAATTCCAGCCTTTGCTGGACTGGTGGGAGGTAGCTACTTAGCAGAGGAAACATACACACAAAGGGATAAGTAACTCCATATTCTTTTGAAAATACAGGATGGCAACTTCTTGTTGTTAGTAGGGATGTGCTCCATGATGCACTTGGTCATGTGAGCAGGTTTTGGTAATCCCTCGTGATTATCAACTGTTTCCCAACCCAGTTATTCACACAGTGGCATTAAGATTTCTCGAGAAGGAAGGAGATGAAATGATCATGGAGCATTTAGGTGTCTCTTGTTATCTCTTGCTGAAATACCAACCCACCTTGGTGGCACTGAAATATTTGAGGCTTAAGGAGCATACCATCAGTCTTTTCTGCCTAGCTGTTTGGGTACGGAGGGCATCTGACTTCAGGGCATACTGAATGGCTTTCACCTGCCTGTTGTCTGGTGATCTCGTCCCACTGCATCTCACCAGGGGCTCTATGCCTTCCAGCCTCAGGGACATTCCCATGCCTGTGGTAGTGACATGAGAGGCAAGGAAGTCTGCCTTTGCCCTAAAACATCCAAAAATGTTGTGGCCTGGATTGGTTGTAAAATGGGAACATTTAGAGTCCTTACAAGTTCTTTTCTCTTGGCCATCACCACCTCATCTGAGATATGCCCATTCTCTGAGCTATAGTCTCGGTGAGTCTTTCAGGAAAGGAATTTTGTCTTTTATATCGCTTCCTGATAATATGTTTCTATTTAAGAGAAAGGAAAAAAAAGTTTAATGCAGGCTCTTCAGCTTCTTTGGACAGCTCTCTGTTGTGTCCAACCAAAGGCTCTCAGCAGCTTGGCAATTTCTGGGTTTGCTGTACTTGCAGCTCAACAAAAAGCAGAAATCTTTTCATTATTGTTTTTTTCTTTTTGTAAGGGCTGACCTAATTGAACAACAGAATGAATGAGAGTTAATTCCTCTAAGAATGTTACTGAATTTGTTCAAAAGATATGAGGTTGGAGGTAAAGGAAAATATTTAATTTTTCTGCCTTTTACCCCACATCTCTATGTGGTCCTAGCCCAGTGTTGGTTTGTGGCAACATATTCTTTAGGGAAAAAAATAAGTTTGTGTTCCAGATGAGCTGTTCAGGCTACTCAGTCACAGTGTGTATGCTGCATAGTCCTATTTACTAGCCCAACTGGATGAATGTTTGTCCTTCAGTTATTGGTCTTTTGTTTCATTTTGCAACCCTTCCTTAAGGGAAGGTTTTGTGTCCACAGGAGGGCAACAAAGATGGTGACTTATGAGGATACTAGATTTGTTCACCTCAGAGAAGAGGAGAGTGAAAGGTGACCTCACTGCTGTCTACAACTTCTTCATGATGGGGAGAGGAGTGGGACGTGCCAATCTCCTCCCTGTTGTCCAATGATAGGACGTGAGGGAATAGCTTAAAGCTCATCAGGGGAAGTTCAGGTTGGATATTAGGAAAGGTTTATCACTGAGAGGGTGATCAAGCCCTGGAACAAGCTCCCCAGGGAAGTACTCATGTCCCCGAGCCTGTAGGTGTTCAAGAAGTGTTTGAACAATGCTCTTAGATACATAGTTTAATTTTTAGGTTGCCCTGTGTGGAGTCAGGAGTTGGATTTGATGATCCTCGTGGGCTCCTTCTAACTTGGGATATTCTGTGATTCTCTGATTCTAAATTAGAACCAGTTAAAAATTTTAAAAAGAAAAAATAAAGCCCCTGAACAAACTAAATTACCTCAGAAAAAAGTGCTGTGTTTTTCCTCCATGGAAAACCTTGGATAATTGATACTAATTCGCTTTTAAAAGTGAAATTTATATTTTAGACAAATTTTCATCTGGAAGCTTTCTCATGACTCAGAGCTCCGTT
>NW_009616270.1:106419-108471 GCF_000690535.1 Cariama cristata
GCGTGTGGGCACCCTGGGCACAACCCTTGGTGGGGTGGGTGGCTCATGTTCAGTCCCCTGCTCTGCTGAACTTGGAGCAAGAGCTCTGGCTGTTGCCAAAATTGCAGGCTATTGACCCTAGCCATCACATACATATCTGTGTGTCTGTGTCTTTTTCCTGTCTTCCTTCCTAGGTTGCAGTCTTTTTGGAAGTGAGGATTGCCTTCTCTTCTATGTGTACAGTGCCTGGGCCTCTCTGAGATCTTTGTGCTTTACTTGCTGGTTCTGGAGATCTATACTAAACCATGGGCCTAAAGGTCCCTCTGGACTAATTGTCCATTTTTAATCTGTTTTACAGTTGCTTGTTATAATAAACTTTCACATCAGTTGGTTATGGTGGGTCTGATTGTATTGCTGTCTTGGGGATTAGGAGGCGTAATATCAACTCCTACAATCCTATTCTGGCCAAGACAGAAGATCTTAAAAGCATGTTTGATGTTGCTTTCTGTTACTTTACATATGCCTACAACTGTGACTTCAGTTGCTGTATCAGATATTAGACTCTGATGTAAATCATGGGGTTTTTTTCTGTAATGTCTGTAATAGATCAATTATTCCACAGGGGCTCCTAACCAAATATTCTGATAATGTCCTCCATTGAAACCTATGGAAATTTTTCCATGAAGCTACTTTAACTTAGCTTTTATCCCTTATTAAAACACAGTTGATAAATATGATTCTTTATGAGACACTTTGCTATCTATGGATTAGAAGTGGGAAATGTAAGTATTATCTTTCAGTTAGGGATTCATTTATAAACTACATAACATTATTTCTGTGAAAGATTATACAAAAGACAGAAACATATTTTTATCATATCTACTTCATGAAATTTGAGATCAAGAGACAGACTGGTGTGAAACCCTGACACATCTATAGATATTCCAGAATCCAGAACACTTGCACGTTGTGTCTCATTATGCAGAATCATGTATAAAATGAGGTACATCCCTGAGGGATATCATAATGTCTGTCAGTTGGTGTTTGCTGCACACCATGTTGTTACTCTTGGACGTACTAGTCTCTTAGGAGGGCTTCATGTAACAGAGGCTTGTAGCAGTTTCCCAGGCACATCAGAAACTTAAAATATTAAGCTTATTCTAAGTCTCTAAATGTCCTTCTAAGAAATAGATTGTCACAACTGGAGTCTCTTTTCTCCTTTTGTGAACCCAGATTCTCGATGGGTAAACCTTGACAAAAGACTGCCTTGTAATTGAAAGCCTTCTCTGGACATTGTTACGTGAATAAAGGGCACAGAGCAAGTGTGTCACTGTGTCTCTTTTTCTTTTGAGTGCGTCCTTGCTCATCAAGCAAGGAGCAAAAAAACGACATTAGAAAGAACTTCTTCACTGTTAGAGTTGTTAAGCATTGGAACAGGCTCCCCAGGGAGGTGATGGAGTCACCATCCCTGGAGGTGTTCAAAAAACGTTTAGATGTGGCGCTTCAAGACATGGTTTAGTGGGCATGGTGGCATCAGGTACATGGTTGGACTTGATGGTCTTTGAGGTCTCTTCCAACCGTAATGATTCTACGATTCTATGATTCTATCAGTTATAATAACAGGTGGTGGTAGTTATGGAATTCTGGTTATTGCATGGTATTTGGAGTCCTGTTTATTTTCTGTTCTGTCAGTTAGGGTAAATGTGGCATTTTCTGTGAATGGAGATGGTTGAAGCTACTTGGTGAGCTCTAGGAGTTGGAAGATGCTTACATTAATTTATGCCAGTGTCTTTGTTTGCATTTCTATTCCAAGACCTGCTTTATATGAAACTGGTAAAATATATTTGCTTTTATTACAGACATTGTTTATGTAAGGATTTGAGACAAAAATGATGTCAGTGGGGTAAACATTGTGCAAAAGTTAAAGGAAACACTGAGATTTGCTAGAAACAGTGTTTTTCAAGGTCCCCTGCTACTAAAAGGTTTTAAACAGCCTTTTAGTATCCATAGGAAAATCTGTGATTGTTTACATAAAAGCATTTCAAGCAGTCCTGGCTAACTGGGGAGGTCTCA
>NW_009616271.1:0-48185 GCF_000690535.1 Cariama cristata
CGTCCCCGCTGGCATCCCCGCAGCCGTCCTCCCTGCTGGCGGTGAGGAGAGGAGGCGGTGGAGCCGGGGACTGCTCGGGGTCCGGGCTCAGCCGTGCTCTGGAGGGGCACAGTCTCAAGGGAAGACCAGGAGTAGCCCAGCTGCCTGGGGGTGATCAGGACTGACACATGTCCAAGTCCTGCCGCAAGTTCTTGTGGGGGTTTGGTATTGATGTTCCGTTTATCTGCTTATACGGAGTGTGTGATGCGTGTATGTGTTTCTGTTTTGTAGATCGTTCTTATATGAGATTAACAGAAAAGGAAGATGAAACATTGCCCATAGATGTAAGTTTAAGTTTTTACAATGTTTGACAGGTGTAATGCTGTGTGGATAGTTTAGTCTTTCTCAATTGCTTTTTTTTTTTTTTTAATATGATGGGCAAGGATAAAGTAGTTTTTAAATTGCACTTTCATTTGAGCTCCCTCTGTCAAAAAGAACCATATTTTCTGTCCCAACTTCCTGCAGTCTGTTGTATCTGTCAGAGAGAACAAACCCCCAGGTCCAGACCTCCCGCTCCTTCTTTAGAACTACCCTGAAGCATCTTGTCCAGGAATTCCCTGAATGTAGCTCAGAGAGCTTTTGCATTCATCTCCTCCTTTGCAGCATAAACATCCTCCTCCCTCTGGCTTTTGTTGGCTGACATTTGTTTATCCAGTGTGGCTGCGTGCCCATTTGATCCCAGCACAATCTGCTTCAGGAAGGTTTTTTTTTAATTATTTGTTTTATTTGCTTGTTTTTTAAATTCTGCTTCAATTATTATCTGTTTCATTTTTGCTTAATGAGAAAGGTAAGGAGATCAAATACCCACAATAACCAGGCATGGCATTTGGACCGAGCAGCAGCTGCCACCGCTGCACAGCGTGTGTTGGCAGCCAACTTGTTTCTCGGAGAGAGTATTAGATCCTTAAGTGCACAAGAACACGGTGTTTTGTTCTAAGGATCTTGCTGAGGAGCCGTGTGAATCAATTCAATTCATGCAACGCAGACCAGTTGTCAGGCAGCTGAAGGTCTTCTCAGCTCTGCCACAGTTTTGCCGTGCTACATCAGCGGGGTATTTAATCTTCCCGTGCTGCAGTTTCCCTACTGTTGAGTTGCCCACCTCTGTAAAGCTCTTGCTGTCACTGGGTGAAAAGCACAAGAGATACTCACTGAAAGATGAGATTTTGTGGTAAATATTAAGAATATTAAGTAATGTGTGTGTTGCATTGTGCTTCCCTCTCTTACAGATAGTTCTTCAGACTCTGTTAGCCTTTGCAGTTACCTGCTATGGGATAGTACATATCGCAGGAGAATTTAAAGACATGGATGCCACTTCAGAACTAAAAAATAAGTATGTTTTATTTCTTCTTTTCATAAACACCTGTATCTGCTACTCCCTATACAAACTGACGGCTGTGAAATAACTTGCTCTTTAGTTCAGTTCTTCTTAAATGCATGTTGTAGACAATAACACTGAGAGGAACGGTCACTACTGGGAAAGCCAACACTGTCTTGAATTTCAGAGAGAGTTAGATAACCAGAACAATTTAAATAAACTTCTTGCTTTTTCTCATCCAAAATCCTGGTGTGCAGAGTTGGTAGAGGAATTAAACGTCTATGTGGGGGAAGTAAGAGCTCAGCAGTCACAAACTGCTGTCGTGAGATGGGTCTTGTAGACTATGAGGCAGTATGCCTGGCTCACTCTCTGTTTGTCTTTGCTTCTTTACAAGAGTCTGAATTACTTGAATCTCATGCTGAACTATTCAAGGCAGGGTATCTGAAAGGCTTTAAGAAAATAAGGGATTTTGAATTGAGATTTTTGAAAAGGATATGAAATTGGATGGGCAGATGTGGCCTCTCTGGCCATTTCCAAAAACACAGGGGAGTGTGAAAAGTAAACAAGTTGATATCGTTGTATTTCATAGCATTTACCTAAAACCCTTAACTTCAGGCACAGAAAGGGATGGAAAGCTGACAGTAGACACAAGGTCAAGATATTAACACAAGTGACAGCTGAAATAAGGGTGGCACATTTGGTACCTGTGCGTGTAGTGATCCACGGGCCTGCCCCTAAGCTCAAGGAAGGAAGGTGAAGTTTGCCCCTGGGGTGGACGACCTCTGCGTAGTGAGCAGTCAGTATTTTTCATGCTTGGCTTTGTATTTCCTCTGTGTTCTGGTTTAGGAATTTTAGAAAGTGAGCAAGAGCTTTGGACTCAAAACTTGTTCTTCGGTGTCTGTAAAAGTTGATATACCCTAGGCTGACTCTTCTAAAACCCCTGTTCTGAAAGAATATTAACGTTGACTTTTTACATTTATTTTGAAGGACGTTTGACACATTAAGGAACCATCCATCTTTTTATGTATTTAATCATCGTGGTAGAGTATTGTTCCAGTCCCCAGACACAGTGAATTCTTCTTCAAACCAAGATGCTTTGTCATCCAGCTCGTCACTGAAATTTCGAAAACTTGAACCTCTGCGTCGCTAAGACTTTTACAGATTATAATAATAATCCAGGACACTGAGATGTAATATTCAAGTCGGGGATGTAAACACTTTTTTTAATTTCTGGAGCAGTATTTATATTGATCTTCCAGACTTTATAAAATATATATATATATATATATAAAAACTAAGGACCTTCTTTGTACACTGTTAATGAAAATGACTGAATTGTGAATTGGCAATGCAGTGTAAAGTATTCTACAGTTATGCTGTGAAACACATCTTCAAATTTTCATATATTAAAACAAGTTGCAGCTGACTTAACCTCAGTTAAAACAAAAAGCAAGCTAGTTTTTACTGCAATTAATGTTCTTTGACAAGAGGGAATGTTCGAGTGCTATTTATTTTCTCAGTTTGCTTGCACTACAGTTTATGGAACTCCTTCAGAAATACTGTGTGCACTGCATCACTTAACAGCAGAAGAAGGGGCAGCGTCTCCTGTTCCTAGAATGCCTAGGAGACCTGCATGGTGTAGGCACGGGAAGTCAAAAAGATTGCTTTCACTTTTATTTTTTTACAATGCTGAAAAATAGTTGTGTGAAGGTTTGTTGGTGGGGTTTTTTTCCCTAGTTTTTCATTATCACGTTATTTCTTTGTTGCCCTCCTTCGTTTAAATGTAAACTGTCCTATGTTGCCCCAAGTTGCGTGGGATGTGGCTGTACATTTGGTGCCTGTGTGGGGGAGGCAGCTCACGTCTGATCACGTAGGTCATCTACCATGCTCCGCTTGTTTACCCACTGTATTTATGTTCTCTTGGGTTGTGAATACGGGAATGTTCATCAGCCGGCTGAATGCTGTGTTGGCACCAGATACAAGTTCCCGAGTCATCTTGTGTGAGAAGTATTTAAGTATCAATAAGAAATATCCATTCTGTCAGTGGTCCAGTAGTAGGGTCCAGCAGCTAGGTCTGTTTGCCGGCACTAGTACAGTACAGGTAATCAACCGGTCATGGTACAACTAACCCCTTTTCTGCCAACAGAGCCTTTCAGTTTGATTTCTTTTTTCCACCTGAGCCCTTCGTTGATTTAAGATTACTGTCTTGATTTCATGTATTAGGACAGATGATACAGTCCTTTAACTCTTACTGATGTCTAAATTCTGATCTCCCCTTAGGGGCTGAATCGATGCTAAAATTTCTCTTGGTCTGGCATTTCACCTACCTGACATAGCAAAGGGATGGTAGTTTGAGATACTGATGGGGCCAACTAGAATTTTGCCTAGTCTGAGGATGTCTCATTGCCGCTGTGGAAACTCAGCCTTTTGTCCTAGCATCCGTTTCTTTTTTTTTAAACTGTTAAGAACTGTCAAAGGCAAAAAGCTTAGCAAAAATACTGTGTAAACCGAAGTCTCTTTTTCTAGCTCTGCCCGTCCTATGGAGTGGGTGCCCCAGTGCCAGAGCAATATCCATAGTTGCTGCTCTACAATCACTCTTAAGCATCAGGGTTTGGTTAGAAAGAGTTGCTCTGCCAGCTGAAAGCGTCTGAGCTGCCGAATTACTTCCTAAAGTGTCCTGGTTCCCCCTTAGCTGATCTCACAAATCGGCTCCTGCCAGCTGCTGTCGCCAAAGGTCTCAAAAATAGTAAGTATCAGGTCAGCTCTATTGCGGACAGAGCTCTTTCCTTGGGGAAGAGGGCTGCTGTGCGGCAGCTGCTGCACAGAGGAAAGGGCTGAACATTGGCCAGGTGACCTTGCAAGGCACAGAGAAAAGACAGAATTAGCAGAGGGAGGGAGAAGGCAGAAGGTCAGTAACCACTGTACCAGACTGATACTGCAACTGTGGCTGGCAGTGAGCCATTTGCAGAGGGTCTCTTAGAGCAGGGCTGCTCACCCTTAATGTCTCAGAAGCCCCATTTGTGCTACCATAAGGCTGCGTGGACCTGCCCAAGGCAGACAGTGCTGCTGTGGGACAGGGTGAGCGAACATCATCTGCTTCTCGGAGCGGGTCCTGCTAGGAACACCCTGTTGGCTGTATCAGGTCTCTTCTCGTGACAAGTAGCCTTACTCTTCAGCAGCAATGGTTATATCACAAAGCTGTACAAATTATTTTTTCTTATTGATCTCGCAATGTCCAATAAAAATTGATATCCTTAAAGTGTTTGGGGGTTCATTTGTTTGTTTCTGACCATCCTGGAGCCTGCTGCAGCAAATCCCTGATGACTGAATGTTTAAAAGTGCCTAGCATTGACAAGAAGTGATTGCCTTAATTACGACAGCTCTGTGTGAAAGTGCGTGCCTGGCCTGCTGTTCATTACTACGAAGTAAGATCAGTAGGGAGAATCAAAATAGCATGTTACAAGTAGCTAAACAAAACATTTAAGAGGGAAGTGTTACCAGCTTGGGGATCCGCCTGCCTTTGAGATTTCTAGTATCTGGCAGAGCTGATGTATTTTCTGTCTTCGGTTTAACCATAGTAAGGGCTTTTCTACCATGTGCTAATCCCCTGCCAACCCACGGGACAGGCTCCTGCAAGGTCTGGTATTGCAACAGTTGCTGGGGGGAAACGCTCAGCCTACTCACAGGGCTGGCGATAGTTAAAATCCTGGACTTGAGCAAGATTGCTTTTCACTCCCTGTTCTGCTTTTCTGTTGGGGGAGGTTGAAAAGTTAGCAAAGAACTAGAGGAGTTTGCTTAACTACAGCATCCATCACCATTGCACCAGAGAGAGTGGCAGACTCACCCTTTGTCTGCTTACTGCGCTGCTGTCTGCAGCCAGCACTGAATACGAGGGTGTAAAAAAACCAATAAGCAGTGTTTTAAGTAAGGAGCACCTTAACCAGCTCCCAAAGTTACCTTGTGCTTACCTTGCAATGTGCAGTCCTTCACAGATGAGCTTCCCTTCTTCAAAAGCAAAAGTTGTGCCAAGAGCTTCTCGGATTAGACCAAAGAGGAAGAATTTCCAGCCTTACCCAGCGTGCATTTACTGCCATCATGCCTTCAATTGCTTTGACTACAGGACAGGATGTTTCTATTACATTAAATACTTTAAAAAAAAATATGTGCTGATAATTTGCATTTGTTGATGGAGTAGCAGGTTTAATCTGTGTTAATTTTGCTGGGTTTTTTTCTACTCTTCCTCACCAGCCAGTGAGAGTTCAGTGGGGAATTTTTGTTTGTTTAAAGCTAAGGAGGGCAGGAGTCATTTAGACCCCCGCAGGGTGAGGAGATGGGGACCACGGTTTGTGTTGGAGATCATTCACTCTCACTCCCCTTTCCTTATCGGAGGCTGGCTGGGGTGGAAGCACAGCTGGCAGAAAGCTCTTTTCCTAGAGAGTTCAGCGAGGGCTGAACCATAGCACCGCTCATGAAAATAACTCCTGATCACGCACGTGTGACAGTTGCAGCGGAGCTTTGTGCTTCCCTTCCACGCATCGGCAGAGACAGAGCCGGCTGGAGCCATCGCTGCAGTGCAGGAAAGCAAAGTGCAGCTGCGAGACCCATTGGTGTGAGGCCGGTGTGCCTTCTCCCCACCGCTGGCGAGAGCTGGATTAAAGCTTTCCCAGGAGAGCTGGTGGCTGACAGCCCCTTCCCGATGCTCTGGAGCACCAACGCAGCCCCCTCCCTGGAGAAAGCATGGAATGGCAATTACTTTCTAACTCTGAAATGATTTTTGGCTTCCTCATCACTCGCTTCTGATGCTTCAGGTTCCCTTGCCTTTCCGTGTGCTGCAGCAGAGCTCCCTTCTCCGTCTGCAACACCTTTGGCGAGGACTTTAGCTACAGGGACATCCTCCAGCTGGATACAGCCCCCTCCCAAGAGTGGCACTGTTTCTACTTCTTTTGGGGGTGTCACCTGCACCAAAAGGCAGCAAGAATTTTCCCCCCATCCCTCACCCCCCGCCAGCCTCGGTGGGACAGGGAAGCTGCAGTTCCCTTTGCAGTTCCCTGCTGTCCCAGGCAGTGCCTGTGCCGAGCTGGCAGGCTGCCTGCGTGGAGGGGAAAGACGAATAAAAGCTATTTTGAATGTTAAACAAGCAGAAAAAAAACTTTGGTACCAGCTTTCCACAGCCAGCACTAGCAGCGAAGGCAAAACACTCCTTTGATTTGGCCTTGAGATTCACCTTGAAGCCGTAATCACCTGGGGGAGAACCGTGGCAGAAATAAATCTGCTATTCCGGCAGGTAGAAGCCTTTTAATCAGCCCCAGGTTGGTCTCAGTGATACAATGTCATTTCAAAATACTTTGGACTGCAACAAACGCTATATCCTTAAAATGGCAGCTAATTAATTTTCCTGTCCTGCTAACTTAATCCTTTTTCCAGCCAAGAAAGGCAAATGGGAGTTCACGAAGCAGCAAGGCAGCCAGGAGCCTGGCAGCGCGAGCAGGAACACAAACCCCAGGGCTCTTTGGCAGGGGCCCAGGCTGTGCAGTGTCACGGCTTACCAGGGCATTTTAAAAGGAAGGGAGAGGGGAAAAAAAAAAATAAAATTAAAAAGGTGACATCTGGATTATCAAATCAATGGCTCATCCTATGCTAGTGGTTCCAGGGAACCCACAGTCGTTCCCCCCCCAAGACAGACACATCTATTTACTCCCCGTCCACATCCCCAGTGTAACCCTGGCTGCCAGGCAGAGCACCCGGTGCTGGCAGCGCCCTCCGTGCCAGGACTGGTGCTGGCTGAACCAGTTTCCCCAGGATTTGCTGGAGGCATGCCGTGCTGCAGGAGGACTTCACTTTAGATTTAGAAAAAAAAAAACAAGAAAAAAAGAAAAAATGCTCCCTCCTCCTCCCCCAAGGTAATTCTGCTGTGTATTTTAGAGCAGTTCAGGGCCAGCCACGCAAGGCCAGCGCTGACGTCCTCCGTGCCCCAGGCTGCTCCAGCATCCCCTGTCCCCGGGAGGTCTCTGCTGCAGTGCAGGATGCAGGAAGAGCACCCAGTGTGCACAACAAACGCTGAAGCAGCGATTTACTCCCCCCTCCCAGATGCAGAAGTGCACAAAACACCCAAAAGCAGTTTTGGAGGAGCCAGTTTGGCAGATGCTCCAAAAAGCAGCTCGTTTCCCCACGTCCACACAAAGCTGTCGCTCCCCAGGCCATTACTGGAGCCTCCAAGGCACCCACAGGCCTGGGCTCAGCCCCCAGCGAGGGCAACCCCAGAGCAAGGCACCACCTCCCCAGCACAACGCAAAGCACACGGAGGGGAGAGAAGGGGCTGAATAAGCCCCCCTCCTTCTCCAAGACCACCATGCTGCTTCTGGGTTGCAGCCTCCCATCACATAGAGACCTCTGCCCAGGGACCTCGACAAGAGCAGCGCCATTTCAACGTCAAAGTCACCACCGCCAACTTTGAAGCAGAAGCCGGCTGCTACTTCAATACCTGTTTGAATACAGCGGCTTCAGAACACAAAGGAAAAGCCACAGCAGAGCAAGACCTATGTTCATCTCATGTGGGAGGGACCCACATATCCTACGGGGTGCAACAGGGCTGGTTAATAAACCCAGGTCTACTGGAGGTACGGCCACACTGCTGCCTTGGGTTGTCCAGGAGAGGACAACCTCCGAAATAGGCTGAGAGGTCCCAGCCCGGCACCGCATCAACAGTGGTCAGGGAAGGTCTGCAGGGCGCTCGCTCTCCTCTCTGCCTTTGCTTCGTGCCCTCAAGCAGTAACTGCAGAGCTTGAAAGGGGCAGAAACGAGGCTCAACCCCACCACGTTCTGGAGAGCAGAGCAATGAGATGGTCCGCAGAGATCAGCTATCATGCAAGTTAAGACAGGAGAGCTGAAAGAAAAGAGGCGAGTCATGTCAGATGCAGTTCCAGAAAGAGCAGAGCAGACGTCCATCAGCACGGCACCACGACACCCTGCTCACAAGGCACCCACTCCGGCCACGCACTGAGTGTTTGTGGGGGCCTCCCCAAAGACACCATCTTGGTGCACATTTCCACCTTTCTGAGAAACATCTGTGCCCAAGGATGAACGGGGCAAGGCTTTCATTGGCATTTTCAACCTCTTACTGGTCTCCTATGGTGACGAGAGCAGTCCCTTTCATTTCCTTGCTTTCACAACCCCTTCTCACTGAGTCCAGGGGTGCAAGGCAGACCCTGGGAAGGACAGCCTGCTCTGCTTACATCTGCACAAATGCAGGATTTGGCCACCTGGAACACAGACAAAAAACAGCTTTCAGCTGCCCCATGAGGTCAGAGCCTCCTTGGAGTCCTGTTGTGAGTGCTTCTGGAAAAAGCCATCACTGAACCTCTTATCCAGCAAGTGTTTCTCATCACAGCCCGGGCTGTGACTCACCAGCAGCCGCCTTTCCTCAGGGGAATTCACGGCCAATTCCCAGGAGTCGGTCTCACCCTGTTTCACCTGGTGCAAGCTGCAGCAGCAGCAGCAGCTCCGTGAGCATCCTTCCCCGCATCTCTCGCCAGCACGCCGAGCCCCGGCATGCCCTGCCTGCACCCACCTCCCAGCAAGCCAAATGCTGCCGCTGCGGTGCTTCAAGTGCCACACATTTGTATTCCCGTTTTCTAACAATGCTTCCGCAGGAGGATTTGCTGAATGTGATACACTTAAAACAGCCTCTGCCAGAGCTCATCAGTCCCCCACCGTCTCCTTTTCTACTAACAATCCTTTTGGATAGTGGCTTCTGTGCTCTGTCCGCTTCTTGTGTGCAGAGGGAGGAGCCCTGAAGCCAGGGATACCAGCAGAATTTAAAAATACACTTTTAGACAGCTGAGAAAGAAAAGGTGCCGGAGCAGCTCAGGTCAGAAGCCAGAACTCAACTTTAAAGAAGAGGCAGTAACACCACAAGTGCCTACAGGCTTGGGCAACTTCTCTACAGCCTTCCTACCTCCCTCTTTCCAAGCTCCTGCTTTTTTCCAGCCCCAGAAGTGCACTTCCAGCAAAAGGCACTCCACTTCAGCCATCTCTGCGTAGAAGCTGGTCGTAGGGACCCTGTCCCATCCCCACCCCATGCTCCCACCCCATGCTCCCCCCCCATGCCAGACCCATCCGGGCAGGTTGGAGAGCACAGGGAGGAGCCCACTGATGCACACGAGAGCCCAGCAGCCAGCGTGTTGTTTTGTGGTGGGATTTTCAACACCAGGGAAATAATTCAGTGTACAAGACCAAATTAGGGCATGGATTTTATAATCATCTTTGCTAGCGACACACTATATGACCTTGGGTAAGTCCCTCCATCCATCTAGAGACATTCTCAGAGGAGTGCCACAAGACTTTAATTAGCAGCCCTAAAAGTATTTGAGATAGTTTGTCTCTCTTCCAAAATAACCAACTGCAGATGAATTGGAACAACCTTATTTTCAAATTCTGCAAGCAACTGGGATCCAGGCTGCTCTCAGATCAGTCACTTCAACAACATAATCAAAGTTAAATGTGCCAGCTGTGCATGAAGGATTTTAATACGCTGCCTGGACTGGAAAATAGCTCAAAGAACCAATGTTATTTTTCCATGGCTGGGATGTCACTGTCGAGCAGCTGCATTATAATCATCTGCAATCAGCAAAATGCCTTTTTTTTTTTTTAATCACTTTTTAGTCTTGGGGAAGAGGGCTCATTTTTATTTCTGTCCTACTTATGAAAGCACCCTTGAATCCTGAGGCACCCACTACCAAGAGATCAGGCAGCTACTACAGCAGCATAGACTGATCAAAACACCTTCAACTGTTTACAATCAAACATGATTTATATTGGCAGGTTCCTAAGCTTTAAAAGTTGCACCCAGACAGTAACTGCTCACACTACTACCACCACACCTCAAGAAACAACGTGCATTTCCACAAATCCAGCAAAAATCCAGCTCGTTACCAGGAAGCAGTTGCCTATCATCACATATCCAAGACCTGGGATGGCTCCAGAGCAGAGTCCCTCCCCATGGAAAACCTGAACGCAGCTCCTTCTCTGCAAGGGCCACCTCTGCACAAGCAGATGGGTCACAGCTGGAAGATGAAGCAAAAGGGGAAGTCTTCCTGCTCCACCCTTAACAAAAGGCTGAACCTCTCCTATGTATTCTACATGTTAAATATTTACAAATAAAATGTAACATTAAAATATGCAAGTACCAGGCAAATAGAGCTTTCCCCTTGTAACTACCAAAATGCTTTATAAAACTCTCCTCCCATTTCAGCGTCCTGCGAGGCTCTAAGTATTTTACAAACGGGCACACACCACGAGGATGCTTTGCAAAATAGTTCTCTGCCCCTCCTACCAGCTGCTCAGCAGCGGCAAGCGGAGTGTCGGGATACAGCAAATTGCCAGAGGTGCCCGATATTTTAAGGGACATTATGCAAGACTACTTGCATTAGGGGAGTGACAGTGATTGGGATGACAGCAAACATATATAAATGCCAAGGATCCTGCTACTTCCACTGCTGTTGGAGCTGATCCAGGACTAGAAAATAGCCATGAAATTCCCATTGCAGATGTGAAGATGAAACTTCCCCAAGCTCTCAAAAAACCACATAAATCTCCAGCAAAAAATCTGATCGGAGGTTTCCATTCCACTGCCTTTCCCAGGCCAAACTATTCTTTCAGACTTCACCATAAATTGCTTAAGAGCTTCAGCCCCAGCTCAAAATCTTAATACGCAGCTTCGTTGGTAGTGTCCCAACTCATGGTAAAGGGTGATTTTTGTTTTCTTTACGTGGTACCAGCAGTCACCATTCCTGGCAAACCCACATGGCTGCCATCTCAGGGAAGGCAAATGCAGCTATGTTCTTCCACTGCTTATGAAAATACCCTCCGCTGAGTTTAGCATAAGGCTGTACCAACAGTTTAACTCTTCCTTGGTGCATTCTTTTTCTGAACTCATAATCAGCTACTGAAGTTAGCAGATTTGTACTACCAGCCCTGAGAAGCATCTCAGTTTTAAAATGAAGGCTCTGAAGTGGAACAGATGCAGCTGAACCAGCTTTCACAGCATGCAAGCAGCGGCTGCTTTTCCCACCAACCCTACCCGCAGCCCCTGCCTGCACTCCCTGCTTGATGGACAACAACAGGGTTCCCACAAAACTGCCACGCTGTTTTAGCCACTACCAAGAGACAGCCACAAACACTGTCAACACAGAACGAGAGAAGAAAAACATGAATGCTAAAGCCAAGCCAACAGTCTACTTTCAAGGATGAAACAACACACCAGGTTGCAGCTGAACTGGAATGGAGAAAAATCAGAGAAGTCTAGCCTTTTTGGTTTAGTCTTCCCCCCCCAAAACGATCCAAGATTCGGATTGAGAAGTACAGCTTAACAATTCCTGCAGGCCACAAAATTTTTGCTAAATCCCAAGGCATTATTCTTCTCCAGTTTCTTCCTTTTCCACTTAAGACAGACTTCAGTTTGTTTTTGCAGACCTGAAAGAAGCAGCTCCTTTCAAATCCAGTGACTAACATCCTTCCTTCAGATCTCTGCCAAACCTCGTTTCTGCCAGATTTGAAGTGTGTTTGGCCTTGTTTTCAGCTTAACTAGGTTGCATATTCTTTAAGACAAGCGCTCTAGAGTCCATTTGCTAAAGGTGTGATGTTGCCATGTTGCTGGTATGAAACGCTATAGTTTGGCTTTATAGCTCTTTTAAATAGTTTGTTTCTGTTAGCCAATGCATTTCCACTCATATTTTTCCATCAGAAGTTTCTTAGTAGATATTAAAGAACAGAACAAAAGGAAACAAACTCAATACCCTACACTGCTGCCATTTCAGCCATCCAGTTTAGAGGCAGAACCTGGAGAAAATTACCAGAAGAAACAGAAAAAAAAACAAAGAGGGTTTGTGGGGGCTTTTTGTGTTTTTATCTTTTTTTTTTTTTTGCCTTGTTTTGTTTGTTTCCTGTAAAGGGAGATATACCACTGCTTGACCACTGCAAAGTGGTCATAGCACAGTAACAGCCTCTGCAGCTTTTATTCTGGAAGATGACAATCGCTTTCTGATGCTGGTTACACCTGGGCAAGAATACACCTGCCCATCATAAATGCACTGCACACACAACTTGGGAACAGCAGCACCTAAGAGACATCTGCCATTTAGGAAAGAGGAAGACTCCTTGGTGTTTACAAGGGGGAAAAAGATAATGAGCAATGAGGATGCCTAGTTAAGAGAAGGTCAGGAAATGGAAGAAGTAGAATACACACAGGCATCCAGACTCCAAAGTACCACACAGCCCTTCTACCCATGGCAGAAAGATAAGCACTTAGTTTGTTAATTCAGATTGTTAACGCTCCTTACAGGAAACACAGTGAGCCATGTTTTTCTTTCCCACTTTCTAACATTCCAGTTTAACTGTGCTGCATTATTTCAGCCTTAGATAAGGGCTCAAAAATGTGAGTTTGAGCAAAGCACATACAGCTTTCCAGATTCCATCCACACATCCAAATGTATTTGTGGCTGCGTGCTGTCTCCTGAGCCCTTGTTGAGGAACACTCCCGCTGAGCAGAGGCTCATCCGTCGCACAGCCTAGATATGCTCTCAGTAACGCAGCTGTTGCTTCTGGGGTCATGGTCTCTACCTAGAAAAGGCAAGGCTTGACACTAGCATAAGCTCTCCTGGCTGTCCCAGTTGCACACTAAAGCAAAGTGTGCTGTTCAAAGCTTGTTCAATGCAGGTTACACCCACAACCAGCATGGCTGTTTGTCTTACGACGAGTTATCTCCGTTAAGATCCTCCTTAACAAGGTTGAGAAGCATTTACTCTTTCCTAAGCAAGCAATGTTCATTTTGTGCTCCATTTTGGACGCAGGGCTGTGCGCACTCTTAAGATTACTGTCGCTCATTTTTCTTCATCTCTTCACTGACACAACCTGTGAGAATGGTACCTCTTCCTTCCTTCTTATGAAGACTCATGTCCAGTCCACTATAAGGTTTCTTCCCCTCTAACGTTCTGGTCCAAATTCAATTTATTCAGATAAAATAATGATGAGGTAAGGGAAAATTCTCACTGCTTGAACTTGAATGGACTATTTTGTAACTTCTGTGCATTTTCTGAGGTATAAGATTCCAAACAAGTGAATGAAAGTCACCAGCTTCCTGTTCCTAATTCAGCAGCCAACTGCATCACATCAAAGAGCAGGTTTACATACTAACAAGGTCACTAGTTAAAAACTCAGCCCCTACTCAGACACATTATGATCAAGTGAGTGTCTCTGGAATCAGGAAAGAAAATTAGATCACCATTAACTAGATAGAACTGTCTCCTCTTGCCACCTACTACTTCAAAAATAGCCTATTACATGCAACTTGATGCATGCAACCAGGCCATTTTAAAACAAGGTATGCACAGTATATCTGACCTTCTGTAAATAAATTCCCTTTAGAGCCCAACATCAGGCATGGGAGGTCTGTCATGGTGACATACAGCTTCCATGTAACGATTTTGAAGGAGTGAATCCCCACTTTGCACCATTCCAAAGTATTTCTGTGTTTTTAAAAAAATGTTCAACTGTACAGATGAGTAAGTTACTTCTAACAGAAGAATTAGGACACATTTATAGTAATGCCTTTCCCCATGTCACTTCATTCATGTAACACTGACAGAGATTTGCTGTTGCTGGATTTTATTTCCTTCTTGAATTTCACTGGTGTAATTCCAATGGTCAACCCACATCTTCCAGAGAGACAAGGCCCCTGCTTCAGAGCGGACGGAAAAGATGTCTCTCAGAGTGGCTGGTACTAAAAAATACCACTAGGAACAGAAGTACAGGCTCAGCAGCTAAAATCTGTTTCCCTGCCTCTGATGCGCTGGCTAGTCGACTGGAATCCCTAGGATATTTGCTGTATGAGGTAAAAAGCTAGTTAACATGAGCACAACTTCAACCTGTCTTTAAAAGAAAGCTGTTAGAGGATCAGAGGACATTATGTGTGAACAACTGAAAATACACAATTATCAGAAGAGCCGCTTACTACTGGCACATTATTGGTACTGCTTTAAAGGAAAAAAAATAATTACATGCAGGTGCTTCAGTCTTCTTTGTATGTTTTGTAATATATAAAATTACCTTTGAACAAAATTGTAAGAGGAACGGAGAACAGGATACCAGCTCAGGTAACCAAGGGTTTGGCAAATTGGAACTTAGTGCCTTTAATACCGAGTAAAAACTTGCACCCCATGCAGGCTGAGCTGAGTGATGGGGCAGGTGCTCCATGGTACCAACACATTCTGCAACTATCACCACAAGCTGTGTTTGAGGGTGTGCAGATCAGGTTCAGCTGAAGTATAGCTACACAGCTCAGTGGTTTTACAAAAATATGAACAGTCTGTTGGTAACAGACAATTGGAGGAATTCAGTGCTGCCCGCTACAGACTCCTCAGATTAGCACTTATTAAAAATTAATAAAATGGTTTATTTTATATATACATATGTTCCAAAAAATTTATACAGTTAAAATATCAAATTAGTGATCTGGTAACAATACTGTTCAAAATAATCTCTTTTGTATGAACATTAAAATACACGTTTTTAAAAGCGTTTCCTTTTAGTGCTTCCAAAGCACAGCGTGTGCCAAGGCCACCTGAAGAATCTCCGTCCTCCTCACAGGATGAAAGAGAACTGAAGTCGGGGACCTGGGAAGCCTCAGGTGCACTTTCATAATGTCTGCAGACAAAACAGAAGAGAGTCTGAGGTAGATTGTTTAGTGACCATCGGGTGGTAACAGTCACAGGGCTGTCTTTAGCTTTCATTAACACAATAGCAGTTTCTTTACTCTCAATCTACACTGAATCTCAAGTTTAAAGGCATGGCTAGCAGTTCCTGGGAACAAGACCCTTGTCTCTGTGGTGGCAACATGCAATTTTACCAGTGCAGGTGTTTCTGGGAGGGTTTTTTTTGGGAACACACGGGCTCTCTCCACGATGCAGACAGTGTGTGCATTTGACAGTGCCCCATTTTAGTGCAACCTGCTGCCTATAGCACGTAAATGTCTAATGACAGCGTTCAAATGAGTAAATTCTCATCACCTGCAGGAGGGGCAGCAATGGTTATGTTCTTCAGCCTGTTGAGCAAACAGCACCCTCCACAGGATAAAAGCCACACCTTTCATAGCAAATCCTTAAGGTTATAGCCCAGCTTCTGCCGATAGAGGTTCTTAAAGTTAAAGCTCCACTGCTTCTTCTCAGACTGTGACAGTAAAATCACGTGACTGCCAAGATGGTGAGGGCAGCAGCTACATCCTCTTCCACTCTTCTGCGGCACAGCAAACTCATTCCTGGTCCATTTTCGTCTGGTCGGTACATTATTATCTACTGTTGACATGATTAACTCTGTTGGGTAGGCTGTTGAACTCTAGTTCCTCTAGTATTCTCTCTAAGTGTTGTATTAAGACCCGTTTTTTAAACCTAAGGAAGAGAGGGAGAACAATTTCATTTTTTTCTTCCAAAAATACAGTTGAACAACTCAGGACTATTCATCCACGACAAATCGTATTACCAGAGGCTCTCTGTTTCCAGTATGGAAGACCTTTCTTTATTTCTGGCATTAGAACGGCCAGAAAAATTTCATTTAGTAGAGCTGCCCTTCCCCAAACCACCCAAATTTTGGGTCCGACTTCAATAACGATCTGTCTCTCTATTTAGCATTTAAACTTTACTTAAAGATGATTTACTCCACAAAAAATATAATAGTAGTTTGACCACTAAAACAACTATAATAATATGTCAAAAAGGAAAACAGAAAATGCTAGTACTAGAAAAGTTTGATTTACTATCATGATTCTAAACTAACATTTAATTTATGACTCCAAGGGATTGATATTATACAAACCTTGCTGCTTCCTTGATAGCAAATTCAATGAAATACTTCTGAATTTCCATAGGTCCTTGCACCTCCTCAAGAAGAGAGAAAATTTTTTCATAATCTAAAAAAGATAAAAATCCAACCATATATTAGAAACGTCTTGCAAATGCATTTTCAATAAAACTTAACAGCCAAAAGAAAAAACAAAGCCCAGAGGTTTCACACTTCTGTGTATAGTAATACATATGAGGAAAGAAAAAAGCCCGCTTTAGCTTTATGTGCAGAAAGTACGTGATACCAATAACTTGAAGTGATACTGATGATCCAGTATTCAAATGTGGCACCAAAGATTTAGGTTCTTTTTAAGAGAAATGCAGAAAATGCAGGCTAGGTGGAGAAGCCTCATATCTCCATGAACACGGTGCCATCGTTAGCAGTTAATATGCACACGGGGCCACAAAGCCCTGTTTTAACCTACAGCTGTCATTTCTAAAAGCAGAGGTTAGGATTAGTTCTCTTAGAAGGACAAATTATGAATGCGTAGCGTGAGCACAATTAATATGACTGTCTTACTGGTACAAAGTAAATAGATCCACTGCAAAAGAATGAACTGGACACATTAAATTAGAAACAAATGTTAAATTAATATTGTTTCAACATTTTCCATAGTTGAACCCAGTATGAAGATATTGACGATGCTGTGACTAGGAGTCTGCTCAGAGTGATGCAGCAGATAGAGAGGATATATAGTCAGAACTGTGAATATGTGTACATATTGAATCCACTACTATTTGGCTTCTTTGATGACTCCCTGAACTGTGCAGCAAGACAGGTGACTCATACAGAACACAGTACTATATTGTACTCTAAATCACCATTTACCAGACATTAATTCGGTATAAGCTTAGAAGAGCCCACTTTGCAAAACAGGAAGCAAAGACATACCCAAGTAGGAAGTTTTAAAACATCTTAAAAATAAAATACAGATGCAGAATAAAAATGGCTTCATCCCTCAACAGCCTCAATCTGCCACAATGATTATATGCCTCAATGAAATACTAAGTTTTGGGAAAGCAATGCAAGATCAGAAAAACAGAAGACTTAAGAGTACTCCATTATACTAATTACTGGCACTTGACAACATATTAGAAAAACAGTCAGTAGTTTAATTTGTAGAAATAATTCACTCAGACACAGACCAGATTAGGGACATCCGCCATTTAAGAAAAAACAGAAAGATTATGCCTATGGCAAATCTTACAGCATATACATTAGCTGGGAGTTTCAGGTTAGTGTTTTGGTTTTGAACCTGTATACACAAGTACATGCAAAACATGTAAGAAAAGCTGAGGAGGCAAGTTACTTCTCCTCACAGTATTTTGGGGGGGAAACCTTACAACAAAAAAGAAGAAAGTAATATTTAGTCTTCAGTTCTTAAAGAGTTTATTTACAACAGTGTTCCATCACTACTTACGCTATCTTGCAAAATAAAAAAATACATCACTTCACTATTAACTGTTAAGATTCCCTTTCAAACCATATGCCAAGATGCACCCTTGCAGCTACATATACCTTTGCCCTCCAAAGGAAGTTTCGATGGGCACAAAGCAACAATGTATACTATGCATATGCAAGGAGCAGTGCAGCGTAAGGCAAAGTCTATCTAGTATCACTACATCATTGATGACACCTTCATAGAGCTACAAAAACCTCACCTCTGAAAGGTGCTTTCACAGGGTACCTCTTATAGCAGTTAACCTATCTTCAAGGGCAAACAAGGCCACTTGGCACTCAACTTCCCAAACACTGCTGTCTAAACTTCAACTCACCTGCCCAGCATGTAAGAACTTTCTTTTCCATACCTCTAATCAGAAATTACTCAAAATCTAAAGTTGTAAGTATATTGAAAATAGCTCCCTGTTTCAAGAAAAAAAAGTCTTCTCTCTAGCACCATGGTTAATACACTAACAAAAACAAAAAACCCAAAAAAATGAAAACAAACAAAAAAAAACCCCACCAAAAACCCCAAACTTACTTCTTCCAGGTTTGCGAACCTCTTTCATCACTTTAATTTTGATATCAGCATTGTTTCCCTCCAGCATCATAGGTGTTATTTTAAAGGAATTTGGCACAGATTCAGAAGCAGACTCCATCACCCGTTTTTGGTCATCTCCAGCCACACTGTAATTTAGAGGCCCTCGAACAAGTGCGTTGGCACCAGGTTTATGATCCAGCCCATCTTCACTTAAACAATTGAATTCAACAGGTAGAGAGTCTAAGTCATTGGGTAACATTTCATCCTCTCCCACAGCAGCTGGAACCGAAGAAGCCATTTGCACAGGTAAGCCATCAATCTGCTTTTCCAGTGACTGACAATTTTCTGCTTTCTTCTCTCCATTGCCATCTTGGACAATACTGTTATTGGTATCTACAAATTAAAAATATGCATCTTACTAGTATGTAATTGCAGTATCAAAAGACAAATGGAAATAGTTCTGTATCATTTGAAGTACTCTGTAGTGATCTGACAGTGCTGAACAACTCTCCAATACTTTTATTCAACTTTTGATGTGACCAAGGGAATACTTCCCTTTGGACTGCTAGCATCTCGTATCATGATCATGAAGTCACCACTTTCTATATTCTTACTGCAATGTTATGACTTCTAAGTAAAATTATGTTTTCCTTCCTTCACACAACTCCAGCTAACAGAGTTTTCTTCTGACTCCAATTTGCTGCAATAGGTGGGTAAGAAAATTTGTATTTGCGGGAAATGAAAATGTAACCATATTTTAACTTTCCTTCCCCACTACAGAATACACAAATGAGAACCAAAAGCTGATCTGAAATCCTTGCTACCTCTGAACCATCTTGGCAAAAGGTTTCAGTGTTGTTTTTTTTTAAAAACAGTTCATTAAAATTATTTTTTTTATTCCAGACTTCATTAGCTATAGCAGCAGCCTGTTTATCTAGGCCAAACAATGAAACTCAGTCCTACATTAACACTAAAGCATAAATACATACTGATGTACCCTTCTGAATGAACTCAGAGAGCGCTTTTTTTTTTACACAGATACTCCCACTCATGACCGTGCAGGCTGCCATACTACAACTCAATATACCTTTATTTGCTGGGATGCCTTTGAGGTTCTGATACGATGGGGATCCAGAAGCAGACGGGGGCCCTTTCCCACCAACATGATTCGTTACAACGGGTGGTGACTGTGGCCGTCTCAACAGTGGTGACATGCTACGCCTTCTCTTTAGCGATGCTGGAGTATTGGGCTCTCCAGGACGCTTAATCTTATTCTGAGGCCCAGCAACAAATTCATCTGCTTCATCTATCATCATACCCTGAAAATAAAGGAAAAAAATATTTTTTTTCTTTTAAAAACAGTACAAAATAGAAATTATTTCATCAATTAATTGATGGAGTAAGTCCCTCTGTGTTAAAATTCAGGCGGCTTTCAAAACACTTTACAGCTCTCAGAACAGAGATACCTAATGTACACTGTAACCAGAGACAGACCAGTGTCACTCCCTCTGTAAATCAGCATGATTCTTTACACATTTGTCTCAGGCCATGTGAAAGACAGGTCTCCTTTCTGCACATGACAGAAGAGCTACACAGGTTAGCAACATACAGCAGTTGTGGGAGAGAAATTCTACTCACAAATTATTGTTTCAAGCCATGTCCAATATATAGATACAGCAGATAGTGGGGCTCCTCCTACCTTCTTATCCTGTTTAAATGGATTGCCAAACGTATGAAGTCTTTTTGGTTGATCTGGGTCAATCTCCCGAAGGGGTGAAGGCATCATTTTCAGGTATTCCTGGTAATTTCCCATTTGAGCAACAGGAACACTATGAAGGCAGTCTGCAACAGAACAATTAAGTCTACCTTAAAGCTAAGGCAATACAAACTTCAATTGCAAGTGTTAACATTTAAGAACTAGAAATTACTATTTCTTTTTGCTATGGAGGAAGAGCTAAAGACTACAATTTTGGAAATAAGGCAGGCAAGAATTGAGCTTAACTGGCAGAAGAAGAATGAAAAATAAGCAAGTTTAATCTCTGTGCTAGCAACTGCATCTTAGACCACCAGCACCTAACAAGGGTCAAACAAAATAAGCCCCTCTCTGCTTTAAGCCACCAGTGCTATAATAAACATGTCTACTTAGTGTATGGGAAAGCTCTCCCATGAAACTTATTTTTAAAACCCGAAGCAAGCACGACATCTTGCATGACAGAAGGCAAAAATGTCCTTGTTTCCCCTTCAGAGACAAGAAAAGGACATTGACTGACTCAAATGATGCAATGTCCACTTCTGCTCCCACACCTAGCACAGAAAATGCTACGCCGGCGGCGGGGGGGGGGGGGGAGGCAAACTGTTAATGAAGAACAGTGGCTACTTACCTTCATCCTGCCCCGAGATAAGCCTGTGTGTTTTCAGAAGATTGGTTCTCATTCTAGTTAGCTGGTCTAGAAGATTGCGACGAGGAATATCATACGCATTTCTGAATGCCTGTGGCTTCAAATCCTAGTTTTGTAACAAAACAAATAACTTTCAGTTAACCCATCAGTTCTCATGCACAGAGAAGTTCCTCTGCGAACTGTAATAATGTTAACTATTAACAACGTTATTCTGAAGTAATTTCAGAGCTTCATAACTGGATACAGCAAACTCAGTGACTGTCTTTTCAACAAGACCTTATTCAGCATTATTCCTTTCAGCTCCATTAACATTAAGTATGTTAATTCCTGGATGAACACCACTAGCTGTCTTTCGCAGAGATCAACACCTAAACACAGCAACCTTTGTTTACTACCATGGGATTTTCAAACAGTGTCCCAAAATCAAGTGCAGAAACTTGCATTTACTCTTCTCACTATTTATGCCTATGCTGCACTCTTCATGATTCAGTGAAAGTACTTACTTGATTCTTGTACACTAAGTCCATAACAGTTACCCATTTAAAACAGATGAGATCAACTGCTTAATCAGGCAAGATCACTATGCTGCTTACCTTGTTTAAAAGTCCTATGTGGAAGCCAGCAAATTCTTTAACATTCATTTCCGCCAGTCTCAGTGGAGATTCCCCAGTGATCCCTTGCAGCAGTTGCTTAAAATCCCTACTGTGTACCAAGGAGAGGCCACTGGAGTGATTTTTCACTTTTATTCCAATTTCTTGTGGAACTTTCTTACCCACTGAACCTATTATCCGTTCCGACTCTATTTTTGTCTAAAATGGAATCACACCATGAGTTAAAGAATCAGCAGGCATTGCAGATTTCCAGTGCAAGACACATAGTACATTAACAGAACAAAACTATAAATTTAGTTCCCAACCACTCAACAAATGGGAGAACTACCTACCCAGGGATATATTGGATTACATAGATTAGATCTCAACTAGAAAGAAATCCTAATGTGCTAGCATACGGAAAAAATATTTAGCCAGTGTATCTAAATTTATATTGCAGTAGGAGGTCTGTGAATATCCCTGATTTTGCTGTAAATCTGTGACTCTTTTGTGTCCCTGAAGAATCATCTTTAAAGGGAAAGGAAAAAAAAAAAAGTGGAAGGTGGGGTGCCTTAGGTTACTGCAAAGTTGCATCTAAAACAACAGTATTATTCAGATACAGTAACATAATTTCAAATTTTATTTTCAAAACAACCTATAAACTAAGGTTTATACTATATGTTTGCAACAAGGGAGAAAAGTTGTAAAAGAAATTTGCTTCATCAGTAAGTTTCCAAAAACATATTAATTCTCCAATTAGCATAGATTTCTTATTACAGCTACAGATAATTTTACCATATTAAGCTTTAAATGTATTCAAAGTAAGATTTTTACCCACTTGCAACACCTCCAAAACACCCCAACCAACCAAAACCCCAAAACCCATGGTGATTGCAACCCACTTCCCCAGATCTCATCCTCTGCAGAGTTTGCTTCATTATCTGTGGGAAAATCTGAATTTAAGGACACTAGGAGCACAGCAGAATTCTGGAATTGCATGTCCCTATACAGGAGCTTACAATGCATCCAACATATTTAAACTGTTCCATGTGCTGAGAATGTCTGTGAAAACCACAGTAGCCATCTCAAGCCATTGCAGATAAATAATATGAATTTGCACATCATCAAGTTACCGAAATGCCACAGGAAGTGTTATGTCTAATAGATGCTCAGTCATTCAGAGGCTTTTGGAATGTATTTTGTGCATTCTTTAAGGCGGAGGATTTTTTCTTTGCAATTTTAAAGGCTGCACTGCTTCCCCACTGACTTCTAGATATTAAACTACTGTTGTAAGAACCATTCGTGCTAAGGAGGCATAGCTTTCAGACAGTTACACATGAAATGGCATTCTTGACAAAGAGCACAAGATATGTAAGAGTATTTCCCACCAGGTCACACTTAACACATAGAATGGATCTGACCTGAAGGAAACAGAAAGTTCAAGCTTTATATATCTGAGCTATGATTTTATTCCCTGTGGACAAGAACATACACTTTTTTTTGGAACATACACATTGCCAAGGCACACATGGAAATAAACACAAGACTGAGAGCAAGCCTCTGACTTCAGCTGTGAAGAACAACGGCAAGAGCAGTCATAAATCCAATCAGTGATAATCTTTGGAGTTTAAAGTTCTAGCAGATATTTAAAATATAGCTGAAGAGGTCTCCTTCGCACTTCCCTCCACCACTTACAGAAGGCACAATCACTGGCTACAGAACCACTCTGGATTCATCCACATTTGTGGTGGAAATCTTCAATTACAATATATGCTGTACACCCATATGAACTCCCACAGGGATTAACTGCTTTAAAATGAGATTACCACAAACTAAATAATCAACGCACTTCTAATTGCAAAGGTTTTATCAATACTACCTGTTGGCTGAGTTTTTTAAGGTAAGAGATAACACTGTAACTAAGTCCACAATCTAAATTATCTGATATCAGATTTGGAGCTCCCATCATCCTTAGGGCTTTCTTTAATGGCTATAAGGAAAACAAAATACACAATAGTAAGAGAATAAGTCTTTAAAAAAAAATTTATAAGATCAATTACAGGAAGCTAAGGCACATAGATTAGTGCTCTAGCTTTTCCACTTTTGGCCACTAAAATTCAAGTCTATTGAGATAACATGTGACATGAGTTTGGTAGTCTAACTAGCTCGCAATGGACGTTATGCCACATTACCAAGACACCACACACTGTGGTGCCACTGGCAATTTCCACTCAAAGGCTCAGTACCAGAATAGCCGGGATGATGCAAGTCCATATTGAGGTGCATTGTCCAAGCTACATGTAAAAGGTGACACGGTGTCTCCCCCCACCCTTTATTTGGCCCAGCCAGTTCTCTTCGGATCAGCTTCCCACGTTCTAGCACTTTACCCACATTAATAAACAAATTGACATTTTCTTTATCAAGTTAGAAAAATAATGCCAAATTTGGTTTCTCCAAACAATCTAAAGTACTTTAGATCAAAGGTTATTAAATATTTAATGAACAGAAAACACATTTAATATCTTAATAAAGTTACTATTACTCAGTGTTACTAGAAATTTATTTATTTCTTAAAAATGCTCAACCTGATCTACATACCTCTGCAAAGCAAAATGTTTACTACCTAAAATGTCATCATAATTATGTAAACAAAATTTACTAGGAAGAGGTATGATGCACAGGACTCTGGTCACATCAGCCATTATACCCAGGAGGATGAAATGAGAAGAGAAACATACCAGTAAGTAGTAGGGAGGCATTGTTTTTAAGTAGTTGTCAAAAGCCTGTCGCCACTTCAGATTTGGCTTAAGTTTGTGAACCTTAAACAAGTCATCTGCAACAAGGAAAACAACAAAAGAAGGTTTCATTTATATAGTCCCAGACCATTAGCGTTATCCAAAATTCAATGTGCCAAGTTTCCTCCCCTTTTTTCCTCCCTCCACCCATCTCCCAATGGGGCTTCCCACAAAAACTGTTCTTAGCTTTAGTTTTAAAACTTGCGGATTTAAAACTTGTGAATCCCCAGTCCTAGCTGCAGTAGACAAATCCAGAACAAGTCCTCATTATAAGCAAACTTACAAAGTACACCAGACTTAAATACCGCACACAACTACTAGCATCATGGAAGGTGCAACAGATCCACCTGTTCAGAGTTTCACCTCCCTTATCTCTCTCTTGCATCATCAGGGACTCCCTGTATCTGATTAAATCAAACAACATTCATTTGGTTCAATTTCCATTTTCAGCCCAGCCTTCTTTTGTTCAACCTGTATGATGAATTCCGGTCTCCAATAAAAACATTTCTGGGCATCAAAGGGAAAGGAAAAAAAAAAAAAAATCAGAGCAGGGAATCTTTCTGGTCAGCTTTGCTGGATTCTGCTGACAACAGTGGCAGCCGCCCCTGGCAGAGAAGGGGTGAACCTCCAGCCACACTGCCTGCCTCACGCCAGAGCAGCAAACTCTCCCACAGATATAGACAAGAGACAGTAATTAGCTACAAAAACTGCTGCCCTTTGAGAGAGGGGCAACCAGACAGATTATTTCCTTTGGATACTGTTTTAGAAATACCTCGCACACACTAGGAGGTTTGCATATTGCCGTTTAGGAATCACTGAGTTGAAGCATGTACCTATTTGCCGTGCACGCTATAAACTGTAACAGTGATCTCTAAACATCAAAACCAAACACAGTATCCTGCAATTTATCATTTGAAATTATGAATTATCAATGGAGATCAAGCTTCTCCTTAGCAGGGCTGTAACATGTTGGCAAAGTGAGGCTAATGGAAGGATATGCAGGACTGGAGAAAGGCATGTCCAAAAATTAACTGGGGAGAGCTGCAGGAGACAGAGATGCACAGAAGAGGGTGTGTGAAAGACAGATGCAGCAAGGAAATTGTTTTCTCCAGATCGAGCTTTCAGGAAGATATATTTGTACAAGAAAATTTTACTTGCATAATATTCTGCACAAATCGAACAGATGTTAAGATACAATTTTCCAAGTTCTCATAGTCAAATCCCACTTAATTACAGGTATTTTCCAATCTAAATGAATTCTGTATCACATATAAAAACCACACTACAGATGCTAATTGCTCTCTTTCCTGGCCTGAAGGAAGCAGAGCTTGAGAGGACAACTTAGAACTCCATTTAAAATCTCAATATACCACATGCTTAGCACTATTATCCAAAAAAACCTGTGATGGTATCATGACATACGGTAAATACAAAATAACATCTATTCTTATCTTATAAGCCTATTAGCTTTTTGCAGCAAAATGGAAGTTAAAACTATACCCCTCTCCCAAAATTAAAAAAAAAAATTTAAAACGTAAAATGGTTGGTATTATAGTACAACCTAATAATTTAAAGTCTATGAGTTGGTTATGAGTACAGCTTGAACCTTAAACCCCTTACGAGCACTTTATTACTGTCTCACTTCCTGCACTGTGAAGGTTGCACGAGTATATAACCCCCGCAGTTTGACTGCACAGCCACTCCTAAATGGCAGAGATGTTCATAACGCTCAGCTAGCTATGATTCTTAATCCACAGCATAGCTGTAGTCTGAGAAGTCAAATGCAAAAGCACCTCCTTGATCTTTGTTATTCAAGTCAGAAATTCGCAAATCTAAGTAGAGCTTCAGCAAAGATTTGTCTATTTAAAATGAGAGCCTCCCCACAGCATGAACTCACTGCAAGAACTCCTACCTCTAAAAGGAAGACAGTCATGGTGGTAAACACAGCCACAAGTTTCAAACAGAACATCACCATCAACATCTTACCTGCCTCTATCCTGAGAGTTTGAGACATACACTGTCAGTAGATTGCAACACAGGCATTTGAAGTGTACTTTTTCCACTGGGCTGCACATAATCACTCATATAAATAAGCAAACAAACAGTAACCCATTTAACTATGTCTGTCATAGATTAAACCTCAAACTTTTGTAGATAAAACCCAAAAAGTGTTGAAAAAATCCTTTCATAAATTAGTTTTAATCCAACCTATTCATTTTCAGATACTACTCTCTGTGTAGTCCATGTACAGAATTCTTTTTACTTCTAAACTCAGAGGGAGCTAAAAGCACTGAATAATTTGGAACATGGTATGAAAAGCCACTAGGAAAGGGCCACAAGCTGCAACAACTCAAGAGATCAGGCAAAACTACAGACAGACCAGTTAAATTAAAACTGTGTTGCAAAGTCTTTATCCGCTTCAGATTAATGTACAAAACAACCAAATTGTGACAAATAGTATACCAATACAGATCTTTAATAGCCAGAACTGCATAAGGGAGCCTGATGCACTTTCAAGCTCAGTGAACAGTTAAAAAAAAGAGAGTGAGAGAGAGAATGGTCAGTAGGTAATTTTAGTATTTCAGCTGGAGCCTAATTACAAGAACAGTTCATGTGACAATAGTCCAGTTGTGAGTGATAGCTTGTAGCATGTAACCCGAAGTAAAACTTACACTTTTTTTTTAAATCACCACTCACATTAAATTCCACCTGAACAAGTACACCACTATTCCCTGTTGATTCCTATATTCTCTGAGCTTTCTAATGCCTCTGCACTAATAGATATACTCCTTTGTTTTAAGCAGTAGAGACTGATGTTTTTACATTCATGGAATGCAGTATCCTTCCCTGCAAACAATCTGGCCGAAAATAAGGCAGTACAATGTAAAATAGTATCCATCATTAAAAAAGGTATTGTGGCACTCTTTCTATTGATACAAAATGTTTGTCTCCCCTTCCCAGTGCCACAGCATGCTATGTTCACATTTGTGAGAAAGACAGCCCTTGGTTTCCAAAATATAAAATCATTACTTGCAGGCTCTCTGAAGGAGCCTGTAAAAAGCATCAAAGGAAACTGTCCATGTTGCAGTCTTTCACAGGCAGACATTTTCTAAAAGCTCATCCTTCTGCATATTTAGATCCACAGAGAAAGGGTATTAACCACCTTCTCATGGTATTTTCATCATGGCTGTTTCACTACCGCTTCTGTTGACGCTCCCACTGAACAGTCACTCCTACTGCCCAGCAGTGCCTGCCCTCCCACTAACGCAGCTAAGATCAGCCAAGGAAACATCTTAGGCAAGGCAGGAGCATTTAGAAGTATACCTCATCTTTGCTAAGCTCTCTCTCTAACCCGTCTTTTGACTTCTACTTTATGAACTTGGCTGTACAATTGTTTTTAAACAGAACAATATCTGAAGTACAATAGCCTTGCTAGTGTCAGTTAAAGGTAACAATCCTTCCAAGAGGAAATTTCTATAATCTGTGGGCCAAACATATTCAGCATCAAAGTATGTCAGCATCTGTCTGTGAAAAGTTCTGTCTTCAGAAGTCTGCCTCACACTGAACAAAAAAAAAAAAGACAATCTCATCTCCTCAGTTCTCAAAGCAAACCACCACCCCAAGCTAGTCATGATGCCTCTCTAGCCTTTCCTATGAGAGCAAAAAGGGGCTGCTCAGCTGCAACAGCACATCCTACATGGTCTGTCTTACCTCTGTAAAAGACCTAGAGACCAGAATTTTGTCAGACAACCAATTTACCAGAGTGCATGGGTCAGGTTAACACATGGACTGCACGGCTTCACTGTTTTATGAAGTCTCATTAATCAAATCCTTTCCTTACAAAGCTTCAGATTCCAAAAGCAGACACACTAAGTTACAAGCTAGGAGAGGCTACAGCATTCCCAAATTCACTCTTGCAGAAACAGAGATACAAAAATCACCAAATCTATAGGATGCAGTAAAATTTACCTCCTTCAGTCATGCACCAAGACAACTTGTTTCAGTTTGCTCAAGTATCATCTGCAAGCTTCCTCATGCATATCTATCTTACCTGTCTTTTAGGGCTGCCTCTCACATTATTTTCAAAAAACAGAATTAAAACTTCCCCTGCTCAAGAACGCAGGAAGGAAACAAAAATGCAAGAAAAAATAATTCTTCAGCATCTTGCTATCTGTTAGTAAGGTTGAACACACGTAAGCCACTTGATAAGACAGCACAAATAATAAAGTTGTAAAGTGGTTTTGGCTTTGTCTGGAAGAGTCACTAGAAGGACTGGAGAGAGATTAGCTAAGGTACTACCCCAAGATAAGCCCCAGTCCTCCAACACAATATTCTAACAGTAGGGCAGTAGCTGCTAGAACCGTACTGATGCAGCAATACGGGTGGTAGTGGCTAAATAGAGCAGACTTCTCCCGGGCTTGGAAGTTCTCAAATCCTTTTTAACCCAGGTGAGAGGAATGAAAGACTGGTTTTTACACACTCAAATCAGTCCTCACAGTATCCACTATTGGTACATAAAGACAGACACAGGGGGAGTGTTTAAAAACAGAAACGACCCCTACCTACCTACAAACACAGAGTCAGTATTTTTTAAAACACCTGCAAATAATTTAACAGGTAAGCTGCTTATCATCTTAGTCATTTTCTGTATTGCTAAATAGAAAAGCGGCCAGAACTCCTTTCCTGTTTTATGTGTATTCCACAGAACTTAATTCCACCATGCCTTAGAGACAAAGGATAAACAAAGTCCTGGAACAAGATCTGAAGGTAACACTTTCTGTATATGTTTGTGTTAACAATATGGAATGCACAGTGCTTGCATTCTAGAGAAAACATCCGCTTTACAACTCAGGCAACATGGAAACTCTGCATTTTCTTTTGAACAGCCTTCAGAAATTTAAGATGTGGGATACCAGGTGAGTACACTGCAGAATAGCACTACACATACTCAAAAATGCCTTTCTCCAGAGAGTAGGAAGAGCTTTATGCCCCTGCAAAAAAGGCAGGGGGAAGACAAGATCTGCCAGGGAAGACACAGCAGAACTGCAAATGTCAACCTCAAAATGAATAGGGAAACTCATTTAGTATCAGTGACGGCTTTTCAGCTAGCAGATCTGCTGCAGTAACTCACTAGCCACAAACTCGCAGAAACCCTAGTCTAGAAGTATCCTACTCGCACACTTTGGGACAATTATTAGGCTACATGGATGACTATATAAGACACTTTCAAATTATCAGCAAGCAGAAATTTCTTTTTCTTTGGTTATGACCAGGATTATGAAAAAGCATTCCTGAACTGCATTGTTTTTTGTTTTTTGTTTTTTTCTAGAAATGAATGGGAAAATCCTGTGTAAGAGAGTAAGAGTCAATGTTAATTCTCTATCTCCATTGTTATTCTGTATCACTAAACACATCCACAAAAAACCAGAACAAAAAAGCCTTACAGCATCTGCAACTAAAAGGGTTAGCAGCACCCAGGAGACTCTTCTCTGTCATTACCTTTATGCCAGAACCCTAATAGCCACAATTATTATGGCAGTTACTCACACAGCACCTTTTCATACCATCTTTCCTGTAGAAAGTAATTTCATTGTGGGAGGAAAAAAAAAAAAAAACACAACACCCTGGTCCTTTGGGCAGGGAAGAAATGTAGACTGTTTCACTGCTCAATTCCTCCTTACTGCTCTAAACTGCGTCAGGGAATTCCCTCTTCCCAACACCCATGACAAACACTGCATCTGATCTTCCAGTAAAAAATTAGCTGCTACAAGAGCAACTGCAAAACCTGGATACACCACACCCTAAATGAGGGAAAAGAATGGAGGTTGAAGCTTACTCCAGGTTAAGGAAGAGGCTACGTGTCTAGGAGGTGAACAGCATCAAACATGCACTGGAAGCAGGTAGCTCTCCTCCTCTGCTGGAGAGAAAAAAAGGGAGAGGGGGTATGAAAATCCTCTCCTCCCAAATTACGTTAAAGAGTTTGCAACATTCTCTACTCTCTGATCTCTATTATTTTATAATGTCTCAAACTAAGGCAGAACACCAACCATTATTGTTTTTCTTTTACTCTGAAGTAGCTGCATTGGCAGTTCAATGTAAATTTATGACCTACCTAACAACGGAAGTAAAACAGGATAGTTGTAAGGCATCACAAAGAGGTTTACACAGGTTAAAGTAGTGCTTGCTTTTAAATACCCGAACGGATGGCCAAGTTCGCTGTATTTTCCACTGCTACTCACAAATACCTGATAAAGAATAAGAGATATCACTGCATTAGAAGAATATGAAGAATATTAAGCTTGGGACATTTAAAAATTAAAACTCAATCTGAATCCAATTGCATTAAGACAGCAAATTATCAAGAACAGCCAGGTTTGAGATTGCACACATCAGGATGAGCATGCACTTACATTCCTCAGTCACAAAACTAAGACATGCAACATTTAGTGTACCCCCAGTCAGTGTGGAAAAGCTCTTCACAGTATAGTCTTTAGTGCTTTAGCGAAACTACTTTGAAGTGACGCTCTGAAAAGTTTTTGAAATTGTTTAAAATAGGTTAGGGGACGTATGTTGAAGGTCTGTTTAAAAACAATCTATTTGAAATTAGTCTTCCGACTCATAAAATAGCATGATTAAAATTTACAACACTGACAAAAGAAATCTAAAACTTTTTAAGCATAGAAATTAAGCAAAACAAATACTCAAGAAATGTCTTTTAATTATGCCAAGTGCCAACATTCTTAACATTGACTTTCTTTTTAAAGTGTGTATATAGGATATAGGGGCATATTAACCTTGAACCAAAATACATGCAAACAACTATTTCAACAGATGAAGAGGGTACATATTCTTATTAGGACAAAATAACCCACATCTAACCAAAAACAGTCTTCCTAACAAAAAAAAAAAGTAAACCTTGCAGTAAAAAGGAAGTGTTTGTCTTCTATTTTTTCAGAGCATAAGGAACAGGGTTTGTTACATAGTTTCTATGACAATGAGCCTATTCCTGTAGTTTGTAAGGGTTTGATACATAGCTGTAAGAAGAAAGGCAGTTTTTGAAAAACAGCAGAGTAATTTTAATAACTTCGGCAAATAATGTACATACAGGAATGCTTAAAGGACATTTTTGAAGTTAGTTTATTAAAAGTAACTTCAATTTTTCTTCTGAATATGTGTGTCATATTTTCAGTTAAGTTGTAACATTTATTAGGGAAACAGAAACATGAAAGAGACACCTCCAAACCCACCTTTCCAACTGAAGTATCATACTAAGCAAACTCCTGGCATACCTATTAAGCTATTCTTTACAAGAACACCATTGAGAAGGTAATTACAAGCCTTACTTTATAGAGGATGCAGAAACAAGTCACTTATCCAAAAACCACAAAAGGAGCATGTGACAAAGGATTTCAGCAACAGAACTTTGACCTCTTCAAGGCCAATCTAGTCAACAAGATCAACAGCTTCCATTCAATTCCCATTAGCAGTTTCAACCATCTAGTGGAAATTATTTGCAGCTGTTGATTAGGTAACATGATGAAAACCAGTGCTAGTTTTTCCCTGTAAGCAAATGGAAGCCTACAGGGAATTTCAATTTAGCTGAAAACGCAAACTGCAGGACAGATTTCTTAGCAAAATAAGATGGACCTAGAAACAGAATTAAATGAGATTACAAAGCTTGTAGAGGGAATACTCATTCTGACTCCTGATAATTCTATTAGAAAGGAGGTTAAGTGAAACCTTGACATGTTTCTTCTCATCAACTGCAGAGTCTGCAACCAGACCCCAACTCTCCAGGCTTACAAAGACTAAAGTACCTTAGGATGCCCAATTACATTTCTAGAATCAAAGAAAGGGCAAATACCTGCCAGCAGGTATGGGGAGACTTTCGTTCCAAGATGTACTGTGTTAAGGGTGAAGGCTCAAGCTCATACTTGTCAAAAGGAAGCTTGTCTATTACCATTGGCTCACAATCAACACAGGAGAACCTCACAACAGGGTGAGCTGTGCGTGGAGGCTAAAAGGAAGGAGGGAAAAACGTATCAATTGTCTGGTATTTATGGTAAACAAATCAACTCTCTTAAAAAGATTGATACACATCCTACAGGCTTAAACTCATAGTTTCTCCAATTTCCTTTAAAAGAGAAAAAGATACAAGCTCCATCAATAGAATATAGATTAACTAAGTAATTCTCTAACTTAAAAAAAAAAAGCACCACACACACATACAGACTTTCTTCCCACCAAGAGAAAAACATGGTTAATATTCAACTAATCACCTTGATATTTAAAAAACCTCCATACCAATCAACCTATAGTATTACAGATGGGTTTAAAGAAAAAAAAAAAAAAACTTCAACTCTGCTTCCCAGCTTAATGTTCACAGAATTACAGATGTGAAACTGTGCTCGCTTCGCAAAGGATATCTCAAGATACTCCCTGCCAAGTCTGACTTATTTTCCCCCCCCTTCTTGAATCATGGGGGGGAAAACCAGTACCTTGAGCGCTTGCAAAGTAGAGAAACAGAACATGCCTAACAAGAGAGAGATGTTCAGAAAGGCTAGTAAGACATGTCAAATGTAAGATCATTTCAGTAAAAAAACTACAAATGAATGCGGGTTTTCCCTCATTTTCTGAATGGGGTAAATCTTCTGTTTCAGTTTTAATTCTTCCTGCTAATGAAAGAAGAGTCCATACATGAAGTAATACTAAGCAGAGAAAACATAGTTGATCTTCTATCAAAAACAAATACTCCTTTTTCCATATAAACACATTTTATAAAGCTTTGATTAAAATTTAACAGGTTCATTATGATTTGTGGTACATAAAGTAATTTATAGTTAAATTTTATAATCTTTTAAAAACCATTTACCGAATTAACTAACCACATACATGGAAGTAAACCTTCCAGATGCAAAAAACATCACAGCATACAGTATCTACATTAGATTATATCATTCTATGTTAAAAATAGTTTTAACTATCCTTTTAAAGCACAGCCAGATCATACTAGTAAACAGAGAAAGTAAAAAAAAAAAAAAACCAAACCAAAAAACCAAACCAAAACAAAAACACTAAACACCAAACCAAACCAAAAAACCCCACCACTACTTTATTATTCATTTTCAGTTTGTTTCATTAGGTGTAGAATCCTTTTTTCAGTTCTTATTTTACTTACCAGTGTTGGTGAATTCTGATCAGGCCAAAAAGATTCTGGGATTGGCCAATGCCCAACAGGAACACCAGTTTTAGGGTTAGGCCGTACATAAATGAGTTTATGACAACTATGCCACGGCTGAGAAGCAAATGAATTGATGGGTCTGGATGAATCAACAAGTCCATCTAAAATTTAAACAAAGCAAAATAACAACAAAAAAGAAAATAAAAAGCTACATGCATGCATTTGTCTCCCAACAAAATTTCTGTATTAGCAACCAACAAGGTGTTTCTTTACAATTGTTTCAAAGACCTACAGATGTTTACATCAGTGGTTGAAAAAACTAAACACCAAAATGTAGAACAGCATCATCTGAGAAACAACGATAACATTTGCCCACATCTACCCTTCTGCTCCTGTGGCATAGCCATTAGATAATTAGTGCAGCAAGGCATACTCACATATTACCGAAAATGCTATTTGCTTAAGCTTAGTACTTTGACATAGATCTGATAGGCAACAGCAAGCCTATCGTTTTTAGTTCTGTTGCACCTGCAAAGACTGATAATTTGCATTTACAGTCTTTCTATAAGGGATGCAAAGCTCTCTGACTGATGCTGCCACTCATGGAAACTGGAGGTAGAGAAAAGTTTCACGGAGAAGTCACATGCATCTTGCAGGAGCAGCTTTTGTCACATTTTTAATTAGTAAGAATTCATAGATCACTTAAATCCAACTCTCTACTGGAAAGATCAGTGTTTTCCACCAGTCCACTGCAGTGTACCAGCATAGACTCCCCTTCACACTGAGGACAAAAGTTTGTAGCACTACAGGATCTCAGCATCAGTTTTCAAAGACTGCTCTTCAAAGCAAAAGGCACAGCAGAGATCACCCATCTTCTTCATTGTAAAGATATTTTACACTACTGATTCTCCCTGCTTTAGATAGCTGGCCAATAATACTATGTAAAACACCTTGCAGATACGTATCAGTTTGGTTTCTCTGCATTATATGCACAGTGACTTTTCCAGTATTGTTAAATCCCATCAAATTTCTCTCTAGTTTAGGATTTTCTCAATTCATGTAAAGAGCGAAAGTCTCGATATTTTTGTACATTCATATCCACAATGCATCACCATTTAAGTGTGACAAAAACAAAGAAAAATTTCACCAGCCATTTTGCCACATTGGAGAACATTTCTGCCAACTGAGACACAGGAATTTGCTGAGGTGCTGTGCTGCACAGCATTATAGGAAAGCCTTCCAATAAAATGGCATTTACATAAGCAAGAGGAGGAAAAAAAATACAGCAAGAAAAAGGTGATTCAAAAATGAAAGCAGGAATAAAGTTGGCTATGCTAGGATGCTCTGGGGATCCTAAAGGCTATTATGTTTCTGATATTCCAGGAATATCCTCATTTCCTAAACATGAACTGGTCAGCTCTCTATCCTTCTGTTCAGCCCAGATTTTCCGCAAATCTGAAAAAAATGCTCCACCTTAAGAATGCACTTTCCTCTTTCCTCTTATGCCCTTTACTTGCAGCTACCAAAATAATTCCTTGTTCTTTATACACAGTTTTTCACTTGTAGCTAAGAACATTCAACTGAAACTTACTGTGTTGTGATGAATTAGCAGAATGAAGATGTACAGCAAATCAAGCATTGAGATTAGAGATGTTTAAGTGCTTAAATACACTAGTCCTGGATTTAATTATTTTAAAACCAAGTTTTGACAACACTGTAATTCAAACTTTACTACTTCCTGCAAACATTCACTTCCCTCACACCCCAAAAAAGAGGTGAGAAAAAATTGACAGGAGAGCTAGCAAGCAGGTAGATTGTCCATACAAATATGTGCTAACATATGGCACCATTCAACTTACCAAGGATCAGACTAACACTTGTAAAAATACAACAAAGCCAAGACTAAACATATATAAACATAAAACTACTCAAAAGCTATGAACATCCATTATGATTTGGGGTATTTAAAGAGATATCAGAGCTCTATCACTGAAGCATATAAGCTTTATAGCTGAATTGCTTTTTTAGAATGTATGAGGCATTCGATGCATCCCTTACACTATAGCAAAAAGCTGGTAGGAAGGACATTAAAAACACTTAAGGACGTCTGCGTGCATACAAAACATTTCTTCTCGAACATTAAGGGGAAAAAAACAGTTACTATACCTTCTCCAATAGGAGCTGGATCTGGTCCTGACTTTTCAAAGTTAATAACAACTCCACTTTGGACTTTTTGAACTAGAGATTCTAAACATTGATTCAACATTCTTTGTGTCCGAACGCAGTAAGAGCGACCTATGCAAGAGATAAATTTCACAGGGAAAAATACAAAAGCAATTTTTGAGTAATCCTAATTATGGAAGATGCTTTATTACGTAAGTCACACTGCCAAGGTTTTCGGTTTTATCCAATATAATAGCAGCAAACTTTGTACAAGTCTATGTAAAAGGCAAAACACTTTTCAAACACAATACAACCAAGGAAAAAAAGAAAAAAAAAGAAAAGAAAAAAACAACCTGCTGAGCTTTTATTCATTAGTGAAACAGGCAATTAAGGCTAAATCGGGCTCGTCCACGGCCAAGTTTATAAACGCCCTTAAGAACCTCTGATTTCACCAAGTCTATGTAACTTATCTGTTTTTGTCTACCCAAACCTTACCAACTCCTATACACTCTACCAAACTCTCCCCTCCCACACAACATTTTTTTTCAAGCACCAACTCAAAAAAATTCTGGAGGAATAGGCTCCAGAATTAATTCTTTTAAGATTATATTTAGCTTATTAGCCCTGCAGCAGAATTAACATCTCAATAATACCTGTCCCACTCAACTCAACATTTAAATAACAAATCTCATGACTGAGCAAAGCCAACCTCTGGAAGGACAATCTAAGAAATTTTCCAATCCTTCCTACTGGTGCATTAAGAAAATTCTCTCACATCTAGAAGATCAGAAACAGGAATACAGTTTTATCTTAAAATTCTCCTGCGCTACTGGAAACCAAGCTCAAAAAACACTGCACAGATTCACATGGGCACTGAGTAATCCAAAAGGAGAAAACAGTAAGAGGTGAAATTGAATCAAAGGAAAAGAAACACTTTAAAGCAAATACCAAATATAAAACAAAGCAAAGTAACATCCAGTTACCTCCTGTAACTTCACACATCTGTGTGATAGCAGATTCATCAGTAGGCACACTCCCAAAAATTGTTCAGCAGATGCAGCTCCTGGCAAACGCAGCACTAGAGCAAACAGCCTTTGATCCCAACGAAATGGTTCTTTGGTTAGTTCACTTCCAGGCAAAGGAGAATTCAAAGGAAGATGAAGCTGGTAAAGAAAGATTTAAGAGTATTTCCAAGTACTTGACAAACCAATACTCAAATTTATTCATTACTCTGTAAAGGACCCTATTTCTCTCCTATCCACTAATTTATCTGAAGTTGTAAGTCTGGAAGCATGTGTGAACTATGAATTTAGGGGCTGCATAATGACAGCATAGCTAGTTTCTGTTCTATATCATAAAACAGGTTGATGATGCAGAAGCACCATTAGCAGGAAAAAAACAATTAATATTAACCTTGGTATAGCACCAACTTGCAAGATCGTAACTGGAAAGAATTTAATGTAAGTTTACCTCCTCTTGAACTCCAGCTGTATTTGTCAGTTTGTTTCCGTCTGTGATGGTAATCAAAATAGATGGCTCCAAAAAGAACGGATTCCTTCCCTAGTGACAAAAGCACAGGAATGCTAAGAGCAACTTTAACATTCAGTTACAGGCTTATATTTTTGTCATTATAAAATAAACAGCAAGATGAGCAATCTTTCAACATAATCCTGCAAATTTCTTTCAACAGGTGTGGAGCCATAAAAAACTACACAAGACGTGCTACACTGTGCACTCACACAGGCACCCGGAAGATTTTTAGAACTGCTAGTCTTTTTCCTCCAGTAATAGTACAAAACTATTCTAGCCCACAAAAGCAGTATATAAATTGGTAATAATACAGAGAATTTGGAATTTCATGACAGTGGGGCAAAACACAGAGTACTTTTAACTGGACTCTCCAAATGTGAGAGAGGGGAAGTCAGGACATTAACTACAAATAACATAAAACTCCAAAGCCGATTCACTGCCATCCAGGGTACGTACTCACATCTAGCAATTGTGTATCTACAGTCAGAGTAATTTATACTACTGCGTTCTTTGTAATTCAATAAGTAAAAAAATGCTAGTACATTCCAGAGTATGTTCAGTAGACGTAATAAGAAAGGAAAAGAAAAAGTTCACAGGTCAAGATTTAACACACAGTTTTCCAACATTTAAAAAAAAAAAGTAAAATGCAAAGCTAAACTTGAACCACCAAAATCCCTCCCCCACTATAATTTCAAGACACACGGATAAATAAACACACAGAAGACTATAAACAGATTTGTTACCTGTCCATAGTTGTCTATTCCAGACACTAATCTATTGAGATTTAACAAGTCAAACGATGACCTGAGTGCCTGACCAAGGGTTGTTAGTCCTGAAGCCTGAAGATTTTTCAGTTCATTCATAAATGTTGCGTGGTTTTCCTTCCATCCAGCCTATTACATAAAACAAAAAAGCTTATTAGTTATTTTAGCAACAAACTGCAATCAACTGCAAGTTGTCATTTATATCCCTTCCCACCAAAAATGAGATTATATTCCTGATTAATGGATAGGTTGCATCATTTACATGCTACACACACTAATCCATGTGTGCACAACTTGATGTGAAACATAGAGTTAAGCCTACAATGGGAGACTCGCAAAACACATGCATTGTCAAGCATTTGAAAAAAATCTGCAAATACTCAGCTCCTACCATGAAAACTGCAGTAGAGGCATAGAAGTATTTGGATTTAGCATGTGAATATTTTATTAGAAGAAACTGCCAAATTTGGAAATCAGAAATGCAGCTGCCAAAGTAATAGCAACGATAAAACAAAGATACAAGCAGTATAATGTTGCTACTTCTGTGTCATACACCCATCCCCCTTTCGTCCATAAATCAAGGCTAGAAAGAAACAAAGGATGCATATGCAACATGCACTAATGCAGGAGTTACAAATCTAACAGTGACAGTTAAAAAGAAAAATTATAAAGAACTAGTAGCAACAGTGACTGCTACCTTTGCTCCCTAGTCACATCCTCCTTCCACAACCTCCCCAAGTAGGAAGCATGCAAGCGTATTTTAAAAAATCATAATCAGCTATTTTTAATATACTACATGACTCTCACTCAACTTTTCCTTTTTTCTTGTACTTCCTCCACTTGCACCCCAGGCTCATTTCATGCCTTTTAATGTACTACCACGCATCCTCTGTCACTTCTGCAATACAACCCCGCTGCCTTTCTCCTACCTTGGTATTTCAACTGCCAGCCTTCTAACTACACTATTCTGTCTTCCCAGCATAAAAATTTCTATGGAGTAGTTGCAAACGCCCCATATAACACAGCACCAAATCACTGTTTAGAGTGTCTAGGTATCACAGCTTGCTATTTGGGAGGTCATGAAAGAAAGTTATTGCTGACAAAGCCTGCAGAACAGCAAAAAGTGATGAGGATGGATGAGTCCTACCAAGCACTCTGGATCCTATGGTACACAGGGCTAACACACATCAGCATCAGTTGTGATTCACAGACCCTTCTCTTTAAAAGTGGTATGCTGCAGAGTTCAGAAGCTATTTTAGAAAACACTAGCTCACAGGGAATCGGTGCAGAACTTAAGCTGCCTCAACTAAAACAAGCAAAGCTTGAAAACCCCAGATAGTCACACAATTATCAGCCTTGCTATCACACCTTACTCTCCAAACCATTCTTGCAGTAAGCAAACAATTATTCACCCAGGCTCACTATCACCTGGCACTGGAGATATTCCCAGGCTTCACAAGGAATCCTAGTTAGGCAGACACGGAGGGAATCATTTCAGACAGTCTGACTTTTGCTGGGACAACCTCCGAGTACATTCTCTCCTCCCTGGCACACTGGGCTCAGCAGCAGTCACCTGCTGACTATGCCATCCTGCACAAGAACCTGAAAGGGCAGGATTTTGCCGTACTTTTTAAACAGCTATATCCCACTGCCAATCTCTAGTACATACTGTGGGCTGCATATATCGTCATAGGACTGACAAGTTTAGAGCTATAAATGTATACAAGAATGGAGTAGAAAAGAAGGACATGAGATGATCAGTGCCTCCGCTGAGTTCTCAGGTCTAAGCCAGGAGGGCTTCTTTTCAGAATGAGGAATTATCATAAGGAGATTCAACAAAAAATTTTTGGTGAAGTTTAGCTCCCTGAGCCAGTTCTTCAAGCTTTAGATTAGTGCAAGAGAGACAGAGAGAAAACTCTGAAACAGGGCAAAGAAAGAACAGACTTTCAAAGGCCTGCCTTTATCATCAAACCACATTTGAAGCTCAAAGGAACAGCATAGTTTGATCAGCTGGGTAATTCTCAACAAAGCACCATCAATATCCCCTCACAACCACAGCTTAACAAAATACAGCATCTCATCAGCTGAGCCACAGCAACTCCCCACGCACGCTCTCAGCCCAAGGCAAGAATAAAGTATAAACACAGGGTCATTGCTTTCGCATTAAAGTGACTTAGTTAACGATCTTTTTTTACAGAGTAAAAGAACACCAAATCCCAACAAGATTATTTATGTTAGCCTAAAAAAGTTTGCCTTAAAACAATTTAAAGTGAACAATTACAAAAATCTTTTTGTATGAATTCTATGAACCCTTAGATGTATGTGAAACTGCTTCATTTTGTCTGGTAAAAACACCCATGAGATTAGTCCAGCCTCTTGGGAATAGCCAGGCCGTAGTGCAAAAAGGTGTTTTCCAGCAAAGACTGCTGTTTGAGCTACTTTGTTGCAAAAGCACATGAACAGAATAAAGCATTTACAAAGGAAACACAATTCCTAGCCTACAACTCCTGATTTGAACTCTAATGAATTTAAGAGTATTTCTTTGTAAAATAAACAGTAACAATCTTCACTGGTGTTTGGAGATTCTGCTATTTTCCTTTTCTGAAAACATTTGCTTGGTTTCCAGCTCCTACTGTGTTTGATCCAGCTACAGTGAGGTCAACTGCCTGCAAGATACACTGCCATTTTTCCTGTGCATAACCAAGTGGGCTGAAGGTACAAGGAGCAGCTATCAGCACTGGTCTGCCTTCAAAGAAAATAATTTTTCATCTTATAGCCTCTCACAGGATCTTTAAAGATAAAGCTGAGGAGAGCTGTAACTTTTAGATAAACAAAGTAATACTGAAGAACTTCTCATTAACTGAACAAAGGCAGCAAATGCAAGATTTCCTAATTCCATACTCAGTTTTAAATAAGGGCCTGATTAGTTAGTGTACTACATTCCCTAGTTTATCCTCAAACTAGTTTTTTGAATCAAAAACACCAAAATTAATGACAAGAATGTCTACTTCCATAAAATGTTTTTTCCAGAAAGACTTTAGCCAATGTGTATAATTAGACATGTATTCCAGGGACAGAAACTAAAGCACCAAAGAACTCTGTATATTTTCCTCTCCATATATATGGTAGAATCATTCTTAGGGCAAAATAAGAAGAGTCAAGTACGTAATATAGAGCATATGCATGATGAGTTCAACAAAGCACTTTAAAGTGATTAAATAATAATCCTTCCTAAATTCAAAATGCTGCCACTAATACTGCTTAGAAAAAATAAAGCACTGTCTTTATGTAGCACTACTTTCATTTGCCAGTAGAAACACTAATGACCAAAAAAAAACCCCACCAACCAAAAAACCAAGCAAAACCCCACAACCTTAGAGGATCAAACACAAACATAGTCTATAAAAATCACGTATCCTCTACAGGTCAGTAATTATGAAGTCAGAACTAAACATTAATTATTTCAGTTGTTTATGAACCAATTCTAACATTGTGAGTAATTTCTCATCATCTTCAACATTACATTCCTACTTAGTCACTTTTATGCCCAGAATTTATTAATAGGAATCTGAGTCGCCTTTGTCTTGCCACTATGTTACTAGCTTCTACTCTGATAATTAATATGAACAAATAATTTTATCCTGTAGACACATACCGGAAGACTTTCAAAGATAGCTAGGGGAAAAAAAAAACAAACAACAAGTACCAGAAGCAAAAATCTCACCCTGCTTTCTTATGCCAAGAACAGGCAAAAATGCAATGTCATTTAGCCTTCTGTGTTGACAACTGCAAGCTTTGGATACCATCCTACGAAACCCTGAGATTTGGAAGCAGCATAACCACCTTCCAGCTCCTGGCTTCGGCCTTTGCAAGCAAATCATACTGAAAAAAATAACATACTTAGAAAGTAACATTTTTTCCTGGTGACTTCGTTTTCAGACAAATCCATGCCCTGCTCTATTTCACCATACAGCTATAGAAGCATTTCAGCTGCTTGAAGAAGAAGGTACAGTCAAAACTGCTTTTTTCAGCAGTAGACAGGCCCAGATTATCTACGATTCAGACAAATAACAAGGTGAAAAACCTAGTGAAGAAGATAAGGTTTTATTTACCTCAACCAGAACCAGGACTAACTGAACATCAGAAGGAACAGAGTTGAGTAGCAAAAGAAAGTTATATTCAGAATCAGTAGCTTAAAAAGACCTTAAAGACATCGGAGAAACAACAGAAGTAGATTTCACTTGCAAGAGGCAGGAAAGAACATCTTATAAAACGCTTGGGGGGGGGGAAGCCACTACCTTTATCACAAACAAGAGAGCAATATCAAAGTGCAAGTAAAACATCACCAAGTTTTGAACATGTGTAGCACCTAAGTGGTATAATCTCAGCCACACTAGTTTAACTGTCGTATTTAACAGTTTTATTGTAGTTTGGTTGGTTGGTGGTTTGTTGGGGGGGGGGGGTTCTTTGTTTGGTTTGGGTTTTTTTTTTGTGGTGTGGTGGGTTTTTTTGTTTTGTTTTTTAAATACAACACAGTATTTTTGGGCAGTGTGGCTGTTTCCAACTATTTCTTAGCACAGTTTGGTCAGCCTACAGAGGCAGACCCAGAGATAGGGCATTACAGCACAAGAATTCCAGGTCCAAAGCAGTCTCTCCTGATTTCACCAGCTCCATGAAATCTAGGGAGCCAGTGCTTTTGAGGCTGCAAGTCTTAATCTTTAGTATTTCTACAGGCAATGCCAAAATACAGAACTGGAGAGTTTATTGTTCACTGGATTGCTTTCAGATCTGATTCAAAATTGTAATATTACTAAAAATAATCTTCCAAGTAAGAAGACAATTTGCAATCTAGCGTGCCAATCACAACAGTCTGTGCTACAGTAAGAACTCAATATTTATTTAAACATACAGATTTTTTTTGAGTTCTGCTAATGTTTCCTTAGAAATAAGAATTGGATTTTTAGATACTACAACTTATTTGAAGTATTTAAGTTTCTCAATAATTCAAGCTATTATTAAATGCACCCACCTTAGGGAAACCGAGGCAGTTCAGAATAACATGGCTGTGGCATGCTAGGCTGTCAGTCACATCCATTTGGGAAAAATAAGGTAAGAAAGAAAATCCAGCTGTTGAAATCTGAAACTACTCCTGCTAGGGAATTTCCAAGTACTGCATTAAGCAGTGAAACCAGCAAAGTATTTTGCCTTCCAAATCATCGGAATAGTTCATTTTTAATTTACCTTTCTGTTCACTAGTAACTGTATATGTCATCACCACTCAAATCTGTTCATGTCTGTGTGAGTACTGAGCAGGTGTTTCTTTTCTAAGGAACTGAAGTATTCTTTTGGAGCACCGATAGTGCCAGAGGTTGCTTCTCAAAAGTCAAAATATCTTCATCTCTTTGTAATCTCCTGAATCGCTCAGTGGGTTCTGCAGCAGGGAATACCCTCCTGTGTAACCTACAGCTTCCCTGCTTCAGCAATTTTACAATAGGAATTCTAGCAAACACAAAGACTTGGTCACCCCTATTTTGCTATGACAAAACTTGGCAAAGGGAGAGAGCAGGAGAGGTCCTGGTACTATGTGTCTCCCTTTCCCCTGAAGGACGGGATTGTGCTCCTTGTTGGTAGAAAACAGTCAATGCCCACACCACCCCCATGGCTTTTACTTGATGGTCAGAGATTTACTAGTTGGTAATAGTGCACAGTAGAAGAAAGGTAGTGACTATCTATAAACAGTGTAGTTTTATTTAAAATTTAAAAGTCCTAAAATAAGTCAACATCACACAACCTACATCACCTACTAATTTCATCCTCACAAATGTTTGTATGCATTGTGCAAATGAAGCAGAAGGAACACTTCTAAGAGACAGACATTGACTCCCCTCCAAATACTTATGAATGCCATTTTTGAGGCAACATAGCTCTCAGGTTCTATCTATACCTTGGCTGCAGAATAACTCTTCTCTTATTTCAGTACCTGTGCTCTCTGATTATTTTTATGCAACATACCAGTCCTGTCACTGCACAGTATCAAACAGCCCTTAGTAAAGAAACTCACAAGATCAATTCTTTTTTGTTCTTGGCACAGGAACAGCATCACAACACCCACCTCTTAGATATGAGATTAGCATACCTCCAGCACAGAAAGATACTGGCACACAGGCCTGAAATCAGCTTATCATCGGGGTAGTGCTGAACACAATGAGCCAGCTTGGATCCAAGCTGTAGTGTCCTGTATTTGGAGGACTAGTGAGTGCTGGTGGAGGTACATCAGCAGACCTTACTTGTCTGATGCAAAGCTTGTGGGAAGAGGAAGAAGGTTTGATGGGACCAAGCCAGCTGTGTGCAATTGCTAGCGCTGTGTTAGGCTCTCCAGCAAACAGTAAATCATTTATATTACTAGTTTTATTCCCCACTCTTCCAGTCTCCCCTTGCCTTAGATAAGGGTTTGAAACACAGACAGCTGCTACCCCTACTCTTTGCTGTAACAAAGTAAGATTCTAGAGCAAGGGATGGATGAAGAGACATGTATGTCTTGGCTAGCAAGCCAGGGGAGACTATCTTTAGCTTTTCACATGAAAATCTAGCTTTGCAAAGCCGAACAGGGAACAGAGTTTCAGGGTGTAACTTAGATATGACCCTACTGCAGGCACAAGAGAAACAAGCCCTGGTGGCTCAAGCAGGTACATGCTGCTGTTTACTATGAGACCAACCTAACAAAAAAAACACCTTTCCAGTACTCATTTGAGGAGCATTTTAATGGATAGTAAATTTACAGGTTTAAACTACTTCCTTGATAAGCCCACAGAGCATTCAAGTGCAGTAAAAGTCTACAAGAGCATCTGTCACTTGGTCCTCCTTACATTACAGCTAGTGAGCAACATGTTAGCATTTTAAGGCTAAAGTGTTGTGAACAGTAAGCAAATTGTTTCTTTCTGTGAAGTTATTTCTGCTGGTGTTGTAGAACACTCAAATTGAAACCCAGTGGTCAAGTGCTTCTTTAAATCTAGAGAGGGCTTTTTAAAAAAATTTTTTTTTTTTAAACACTTGCTCCAGTCTCAGTCAAATAGTCACAGAAGTTTAATATAGGTAAAACATCTCCAAGAGAACAGAGAAGCATAAACTGCTTTAATACGTCTTTAGAAAAAACACATCTTTATGAAAAAGAGACACTGGAGTAGAGGATTCCTTTAATCTCACACAACCGAGACATTTTGATACCAGATTTTCACCAGAAAGCTGTCACTTCGTTTGTCCTCCATCTTCATCCATTTCAGACATCACAATTCTTCCCTTTTCTCCAGCTCTGGGACAGATTATGTATCTTGATAACAAACACAGAGTCTCTCCTCCCCTCATCCAAATCATTTTTTCCTAGACAGTTGGAAACAGCTTTAGTGCAAGGAAGAACGTGTCAAGCACTGGCTACCTTTGGGCCAGCAAGCAGTGCAGCACAAACAAGGCAGCTGTTTCTAAGGAGATGACAGGCATACTACTGCATTTCAGGGGTTTTACTTCAGAAGAGCCCTCCTATAGTATAGTCCTGTAGACTCATCACTCAACGGCTGGGGTGCATCTTCCAGTTTTATTTCATCTGAAAGCAATCCAGTTCTTACACTCCAAGGCAGGTCTGCAATGCGAACTGAGGTGCACAAGACATCCCCTTAATTGTGTGTTTCTAAGCTGAACTCTCCTGTAGGTGCACCAATCAAAGACTAATTAATTTATAAAATAGACTGGACTAGAGTGTTTTCTAAAGCATGTATTCGTGAATGTGAGCAAGATCAGAACTGCATTCTAGTGTAATATATAACTTATTGACAGGTAGTCAATTACACAGAAAAAAGTATTTCTCCATGATATCTCAGAAAAAAAAAATTTTTAATCACAAACCTTAGGAAACAAGCTCAATCAAACTACACCATGTGGTTCACTGTCCTTTTAAGATGACTTCAACATTAAATAAGATACAGAAATGCTTTTGCAGCAAGAATAATTCAAGATGTTTACCTAAGAACAACTAATATTAATCTTTAAGCATAGTATCCATGGAAAACACTAGTAAAGAGGCTCTTAAGCTCTAGTTACAAAATGAGTACTGGGGCCTTCTGTTAATATCGGCATTTATAGAGAAGCAGTACCTTCACCTGTTAGAAATGTCAGAGATGCTCAAAGCTGAAATTATGCTCAGAATCAAGTGATAATAACAATCAATGCCAAGCAAAAAGAAAAGAAAAAGCCTACACTACTTTTTTATTTAATACCTGCTGCTCCTGCTTTAATCCATCTCTGGATTTAGCTTTTTGGTCAACAATATTTCATGTGCTTTGACAGCTACACTCACCACACTTCGTGCTGCACAGGGATCAAAGGACTACACATGAAGAAAGGGAAGCATAAACACCAAAGAGATCATGGTATCACCCCATTTCAAAAGCATTCTTACTTAAATAAGAGAACATTATCCAGTTAAAAAAAGCAGTATTTTCTGAGAAACACTCGACAAGCTAGGATATTTCAGTACAGAACTGAACGAGACCAAGCTACGTTTCACACAATAGCTTAACAGAGAGGAAACACAGATGTAATCATACAATTTGCAGCTCTAGTACAGTAAGCAAAACGAGGCTACGTGCTTCTCTTCAGCAGCATAGCAGTCATTTTAGAAATACCATTATAGGTGCGTCTAAAACAAACACTGTAGAGGGCAACAGTTGAAACGTGGAGCTTTCAATCAAAAATTTGCATTTACCCATAGCATCCATTGCTCTTCTAGACTACCAAACATGCTTTCAATGCCAGTCAGCCCCCAGGTCTGTCCTCCTGGCCCCCTCCTACTCCCAACATGGTTGGAAAAGTCACAAGGAATAAAGGCAATAGCTAAGAGGTTACAGAGCCTGTGCTATCAGCACAAGGGATTTTTAGTGGCACTTTTTTGGGAATAGTGGAAGAGAATTACCAATGATCCATTAGCTTTATAGCCCAGAGCCGAGACAACACAGCATAATCCACACTCATTCTGACAATTGTCACATTCATCCCCTCTCCTTCCAAAAGCACATCAAAGTGCTACATGTATTGCAAATTTACTTTGAATCTCAATATGGTCACAAACCTAGAGGGGGTCATCTAATCAACAAATTTCCTCAATTCACATTTGAAATGCTATCCAAGGCACTACTGGGGGAAAAGAAAAAAAAAAAGATAGACTTCAGATCACAATTAAATTCACATACTCACTGAAGGAACACAAATTGAGAAACCTCAACTAACTAGCCTAGCAAATAATGTTGACTTCACCTTCCAGTCTGATACAGCAAAAAAATATACTGGTGGAGTTGGTAGCATTGTTATGGTCCATTTTTTATTTCAGAGGAGAGTAAGTCACAGCTTTCCTCTAGAGTCCTGTGATTCAAAAGTAACTCTCTCAACTTCAGCTCTTTTGATTAACTGGAGGCACTCACTGCCTTGCTCTACCTTGCAGCATCCGCACACTTCACGTACGGTCATGCCGAGGACCCGGCTGGCCTGAGCCCATGCCCACGCAAGTCACCAGGGCTTGCAGACTGCCTGCCTTGCAGCGGGAGGCCAGGCCTTGTTTCAGCCCAGGGCATCCACCACGTCCCCAGCCTGCGCAGCAATCGCACCATCAGGACACCTGGCAGCTGCTAAAGGCACCAAGTGTTCTGGTTCAACAGATGCAGCTTTTCCCACAAAGCAGAGTTTAACTTTTTTTTTCCCCTTCCCAATAAAAATCAACTAGCCCTACTGCTAACATGCTATGAAGACCAATACTAATGCATTATTCTCACTTATAAGCAGAGCATAGCAACACCAGCTTAACCACACTGTAGATCTTTGTTTTCAGTCAAATTAGTCGTTCAACAACATCCATCTTGGGAAGATTCGTTTTTTTTTTTTTAAATACAATTTTACACTTTTAAGAATTTAAAAGCATCTCTGAAAATACAGCCAAATCAACAATCATCTACATCTTTAAAAAGCAAAGTTAAGGAGATCTGAAACATTGATTTTGTAGCCTAGAATAACATTTAACACATCTAGTGCTGCTTCTCCTGGAGAGTCTGCATAGGAGCCCAAGCAAAGAATCACAGTAACTGGGTAAAATGTGAGATCGGCCCTTCGGAAAATAATCAGAAAAAAAAAAAAACTATTTAAAAGAAAACAAGGCTCTGGTTTACTTATCTGATAAGTAGTTCAAGTTTCAGACACATTTGAAAATGCCAGATCTTACACCAAAAGAAACTCTGTCTTTCCAATACTCTGCAGAGTGAATATACAGATTAATACAAGTCTATGGGCAACCACAGATTCTGATCTGCACAATAATCGAGTCTCATTACAAAAATATACCTTTTCCTTGGCACATTACTAAAACCTTAACCCTAGAACATGCTGCTTACAGCTGAAATGGATTACTACACAACTATTTTCTGACTATCCTAAAATTAGCAAGAAAAACAAAAGGCAAAAGAATCCTTTAAATTACTACCTCTACCTGCTATACTTGGGGGG
>NW_009616272.1:0-19664 GCF_000690535.1 Cariama cristata
ATCTAAAAGGCAGCTACAAGAAAAGTGGGAAGGGAGTTTTTACAAGGGCGTGGAGTGATAAGCAAGGGGCAATGGCTTTAAATTGGAAGAGGGAAGATTTAGATTAGATATTAGGAAGAAGGTCTTCACTGTGAGAGTGGTGAGGCAGTGGAACAGGTTGCCCTATCCCTGGAAGTCTCCAAGGCCAGGTTGGATGGGACTTTGAGCAACCTGGTCTGGTGGAAGGTGTCCCTGCCCATGGCAGGGGGGTTGGCACTAGCTAATTTTTAAGGTCCCTTCCAACTCAAACCATTCTATGAAAATTTCTGAATGGTATATTCTAGCCAAAGTAACAATGGGGAACAATTTAATACTTCTCACATATTTGAAGACTGTTGTCATTTTTACCTTTAATTAACTTTTTTCTCACCTAAATAACCTCGGTTTGTTTAGCATCTCCCTACAGGCCATGTTTTCCAAAGTTCTGATTGTTCTCATTGTTCTCTTCTGGAATCTCTCCAACATCTTCATACCTTTTTTGGAGTGCCTTGACTAAACCTGATACAGTACTTCAGCTGAAGCTTGACTGTAGAAAGAGTCTTAACTGGATGTCAATCCTCTTTATTCAACCTAGTATGGGAAATCTAAAGCTTTGAAATGAGTTCCACTAATACTTAATTATTCCCCATGAAGTAAAATGACTTTGGTAGAAGTATCTTACTTGCTGTTGTGCATTTCAATACACCTTATAATCTCATTTCATTACTTTCCTTCAAGATTGGTGATTCAAGTTGTAAATCCTTGAGTATGATCAGAAATTTGAGCTAGATCTCTGAAGGTATTGAGCTATAGGACAGGAAGAGAGCAGGCTTATTTTCTGGCCATGTTGAGAAAGAAAGAATAGGTCCTTCATCTAAGTGTTTGAGCGGAGTATCTTGAGCAGAGGGAGAAATTGTCATTCAGCTTAATAAGACACTTCATCTGAAGAGACACGTGAAACTGAAGACAAGCTCTGACACTTAATTGTTTCCTATCGTCTTAGGCAGCTCCCAGCACAGTCTATGTGATGTGAACTTTACCGATTCCTAACAAGAAAGAAATGTAGTGAGAAATATCATGACACCTGAATCTAAATTGTATGTCTAGGCCTTGTACTCTTCCTGAATCAGATCTTCCCCTTTAATATTATACAGTTCTTAGGTATTTTGGCAGTCAAGGGGAAAATCAAGTAAGAGTTGGCCTGCTGGCATACTGGAAAAGTCTTCTGTCTGAGAGTTAAGACTGCTTCAAAATGTAGTTTCAGCAGCTGATACACCATGCCTTGGATATGTTGACCATGGTCTTCTCAGTGTATCTCTAGTCAAATCCTTAAGACTGTAGAACTGACATCTGTCTAACCAGAAATACACATTTGGTGTCCCAGCTTAGTTCTGCTTGGTGCCTCATGATGCCTTTGCAAGAGCTGAGGCAAACAGGGGCTATACATAAAGTCAACATTAAAATGAGAAATATGTGGTTGACAAAATTCAGGCTGACAGCAGAGCCCTATATATCAGCCTTACTATATCATACGTAGTAAGTGGTTTTCTCTCAGCTAACATTGTATGACCCAAGAAATACACAGACATAAGTTTTACTTTGAAATGTGAATACCTTTATCATAGAGGAAGTTTCATAATACCTTTATCATAGAGGAAGTTTCATAATACCTTTGAAAGTCTTTCATGGTTATAATGGAATTGAGAATGTGTTTAGAGTAACCAATGACAAGCAATCAAAATGCAGCTTCAACAAATGGAATGATACAATGCTAACAAGATTAGAATGCCTGAGCCATTTTTCATATACAGAAACATGTGGAAAATAATTTCTAATCCACAAAATGCTTGAAGGCTATATTTATAGAAAAATGAGGAATGATGTGTGTGTATTTGCAAATATATATCTAATCTCTTACAGCCCAGATTCTGCAGTCTTGCTGGCACCCGTTTGATCCTGAGTATGAAGCGGTTTTCTTCATATTCATTATTGGAAAGATATGTGCATACATATAAACGTCTGTATATACATAACAGATATAAAGCAACTCATCTACATCCCATTTTCAATACCGTGGTCAACATACATTTGATTTCTGTTTCAGGTTTTCATTCTTTGTGGTTTAAATGCAATATGCATTAACAAGCAAATAATCAGCACAGAACTTCTGTTTTCCTCTAGAGTTGCCTGAAGGGGCAGAAATTTTAAGTGTGAAAAGGGGTTTTATTGAGTTCTTCTAAGAAAATGATGGCACAAGAAGTGGATCTTGTAAGGTTATATTTAGAAAGTGGATACTGTTGACCCATTGCACAAATGTCAGGGTCAACAGAGCTCATGACAGGGAAAGCCGTCCATGTTGTTTCTGTGGGAACTGCAGGAGGAAGAAAGCAAGCAAGTGGTATCCTTTTGGAAGACAATAAGGGGCATGGATGGAATTTTTAAAGGTCCATCTGATACTATTGTTTGTGATATTTAAGCTACTGAAGAATCACCATCTTATTATACTCTTGTTGGGTCATGCTTAGAGGACTTCTGCATCAAGGAAAGCATAGTAAGAAAAATTAGTAACATGTGTTGATGATAACTTGTTGACATAAAAACTAGATTCCTGTCGAAAGTTTCTGCTGCATGTACATTAGCATTAAGTTTCTCTTAAACAGAAAATGAAAAACATTCCCTTCTGTTTTAATAGTTTAGACTACTGAAGTTTGCTTATGCTTAAAATATATTTCTGGTCTATGACTCTTGTGAATAACCCTTTCCTGGGGTTTGCTTTAATTATTTAAAAACATTAAAGGCTATGCTTGCTGATTTCAAGTTTGCTATGAAAAAAAATTCCATTGCTGCCTTGAAATGTATTTAAATTTAGTATCTTTACCGAAAATCACAATTCAGATATGAGTTGGTGTAAAGGTTCTTAATTATAAAGGCTGATAGATGATCATAGTTGATGATAGCTCTATCTTCACACCAGCATGTGCCACTCCTAGCAGAGTGAAAGGAAGACCTGCACAAGTATCTGAAAACAGAACTGAGTACTAAAGGACACAAGATTGTCATATAAATAAGTATAGGTAATTTAAAAAAGATTTATTTCTGACCTTCTCAATTTTAAGAACCAGTACAAGAACTCACAGTTTACTTCCGTAAGTTTATAAAAAGTACCTAGCTGCTTCTGCATCACACTTCCGTCATTACCATTTTGTCTCATTGCAACAACCTCTTCTGTTTGTATGTGTCTCTGGGTACAACTAGACTTCATGGCACATCAGAGTCTCACTCAGGTCCTGATTCATGGTTATCCAGATCAGATATGAGATTGGGGTTCACCATGGCTTCTTTCCAATGTTTATTTTCTATGGAAATCAGTGCACAGAGCAATGAAAGGTACATGAGTGCTGCTGCGTATTTTAGATTTTGTCCCATTACAGTTTGGGACGAAGCCAATATGCGCACTGGGATTCAAAAGCGGAGTCTCAGCATTTTATTCGTTTAAATGTAACTTTTCTCACATGTGCAGATCTTGTGATTGTTGTCTTTTTTAGTTTAATGGTTAAACCCCACCCTTTTCTCATTAGTGTTTGATTAGCTTTTAAACCCTCCCACCCCCACCTGGAGACATTTTATTATTCGTACAAGGCAAAAATTTCTCAGCCCTTATGACTGAAGGCCTTTTCTTAGTTACTAAGCAGCATCTGTTTTGGCAGTAATACTGTAGTTCCAACATAACTTTATTTTCTTCACTATCATAGGGTGACATTGTACATATTTATTGAATTATGGGGAAAATAAAACTAAACATGCTTTAAAAAGATCATAAAACCAACTAGGAACAAAGATTTTTAATACTGAAATGGAGTGCATTCAATGAATCAGAAAATTAAAAGGAGCTTATGCTCCAAAGCCACCAGAAGCATATTATGACTCTAATCCAACAAATATTTGTGCACACATGTAACTTTTCTCATGTGAATAAGATTAATAACATATCTAATTAGGATTCGTAATTCAGGAATCTCTGGGAAAGAACTCTTAAGAGACAAGAAAGTCATAACTGACAGTAATGTTTTCTGGGAGATCACAGCCTTTTTGTTCTTTGTATTTATGGTCACCTAACCAGACACACTGCGGAGATTGTATTTTGCTTAAGACTTTGCTGGAAGACTGTCTTGGCTTAATGTCTTGACTGTCGTGTCATTCCATTTTCAGATCTGACTTTTCTGTTTTGCCACAGAGAACATTAACTCTAAAATCTGTGAAAAGTACTTACATAATTTAATTATATGTACATTTTTCACTACATTTGGTAACTCCACAAAATGCAAACATGTTATGTAAAGTATTGCAGAAGAAGACATATTATAAATTATGGTGTCACAGTTCAAAGCTTATATTTGCATTTTATAATTCTTAATTCAGACCAAACCCGAATATCTACCGGAGGATACACTTTTGCAAATAGAAAATATTATGTTCAACACAAGAATTACTGGATACAATTCAGTCTTTATGGTATATAAAAGGGACAGACTAGATGACTGAATGGTCCATTAAGTTTTAAGAATCTACATTTATTTATTTATTTATTCATCAAATATCTGTATTTTTGTTTTAGTTGTTCAAGGCTGATAAGCTGGATCATAGCAACTGGTGTTCCTATCTTGATAAGGCATCTCAGTACAATCTGAAACGAATATTTTTGACTGTTTCTGTAGAGTACCTTGGAGTGAATAGGATGATATATTCTCAGCTATCTTTACATCATCCAAGTAGTTGAAAATGCAACTACGATAATTTGTTTCAAAGGCACTTAAGCTCAGAGATCACAGCTGAAGTTTTCTCTTAAAAGTTTCTACTGATATATGAAACTTATCTGTAATGAATAATTGCAGTAATGGAATTATACTAATTAGTAACAAATTGTATGTATGACCACTACAAATATGTAGGGATTTCTTCTTGGCAAGGATATAGATTTTCTGTCATGTACACATGAAGACTGCTTTCTAGGAAAATTTAGGATGCTCTGCATGGAACCCAGAATCCTAAATACAGGGCCATGAATAATCAGAATACAACATCAGAAAAAATAAAACTACAAAGTCATGTTTCTAAAATCAGACCCTTAAAATTGCAACTCGATATGCAAGTCAGCTAACAAAAATCACAGACAGTGTCGGCTGCACATCTGAATGCCACTGTGTACATGCAACTTTGCTTGCACTGTATGAATAGCTTAATTATCTTTAGACATTTCCTAACATGTCAGCTTGCTGAAAAGCCAACCAAAGAGCTCTTTCTTCAAGGGATGTATAGTTTAACTGGGTAGTACTAGGAGTCAATTGCAATCATGGAACACAAATGGCTGATGTTTGTGACTTCACTTTTGCAGAGGAGAGATTGTTTAAGAATATAACGTGATATGATTACTGTGTAACCCTGCCTATCAACTGTTTTTATGAATATGATAGTCCACAAACTTGTATTTGTGTGGAGGAAACGGTCTGTATTCAGGAAATATAATGGGTATGCACTGAAATGAGGGATGGGGAGAGATAAGAATGGAAAAGGTGCATTAGTTCTGGAAGCTGTCCTTCATCCAGGCTAAATAAGGGAACTATTAGATTTCCCTTTGCTTAGTAATCCCTTGCTTTCTGGGTTTGATCCTTAGCTTGTGTGATGCTGTTTAATCTTGTTGACTAAAATGGAGCGATGCCACCCTAGTCCAGTAGAGAACCTGACTGCCCTGTGTGCTCGTCTGTATGGGTAAAAGGAAGGTGGTATGATGTGGGCTTCAGCCTCGAGGTTTAAATGGCTAGCTGCGGTTGTCAGGGTACTGTAACAATTTAGAAATGCTTTAAAATAATCCCTGTCTCTCAATGATTTATGTTGCATTTTTGTTTGGGCTTTTTTAAAGTTTGGTTTTGAATACAAAAAATTGGTACTTGAGACTAATTTTGAAATATAACTTGAAAATCTTGATTTCAAGTTCCTGATATTTATTATAGCAGTTTGTGTCCATATAAGTTCATCTAAATACGAACTAAAAAAAAAAGGGGGGACAATAATTTTGCGTAATAATCTTGGGTTTGTGTACTATTAGTGATTCATCATATTTATTGTCAGCTAACAGAAGATTGAAGATAGAACATATCTAATTTAAGGAAATGTCTAGTATGAAATACCATGCTGTGCTACTGAACATTATGTTCATCTGACTGATTAAGGTGCAGCTTGATAATTTTGTCAGTGACAGTTAAATTTCTGGATCAGTGTACTTTTGAATGATTTTCAGCCAGTATAATGCATTTATTCTGTGTTTAATGGGATCATTCCTACTTTTCAGCAGATATTATTTTAAATTATGTAGAGTTGTAGGAAGACCAAATCACAACACATCCTGTGTCTTTCTTCATATGCGAGAATTTCACTAAGAATATTCACTGTGATGGTCAGATATTTTATTATAACAAGTGACATTGATTACCAGACATTTGATACAAATAAATCTTTTGAATTTTCATAGTTTGCATTATGATACCACTTTGTAAAGTAAGTAATTTGATTTTGGCTTACATTAACATGTGACATGATTTAGGGAAGTATACAAAAGTGTCCTAGTATCACACTACTATCCATTTATCACTTAAAGAACAATATCTCTTCTCTTTTTTTTTTTTAAATCATGAGATGTCAACAGTTAATTTAAATATGTGGTGCTTTATGAAATACTAGGTAATTTATGTAAAAGTATTGTATATCAATGGGCATTTAATTTACTTTAGGGAGGATGCTAAAAAAAACAAAGCAAGCACCAAGTCAGGAAGTGCTAGAATGTAGGTTTTCTGTAAGGACTTCATTATTCTTCTTGTATGTTTGCATTAGACCATCATTTTTAATTATGCAATAGTTAGGAATTCTGTAAGAATTCCGCCTTACTCAATTCTCAAGAGAAAAGAAAGTCAGCAAATGAAGTTGTGAATCAGTTAGTAGTCTATACCTTGTTGTCTACTAATAATCCTCCTCTGATATGATATTGAATAATTTTTTGCTTGCAATGTACACGCATACATACACATATATATACTTCATACATGAATCATAGAATCATAGAATCATTATGGTTGGAAGAGACCTCAAAGATCATCAAGTCCAACCGTATACCTGATGCCACCATGCCCACTAAACCATGCAGAATTGTGCAATATAAAATTCACATTACAGGACTCTGTTAGGAGAAAATATTTGGAGTTACAAAATCAAGAAACAGATGTAAGATTCCTTTATTTGAGATGCTGTGGGGAAAAAATGTGATCATGAAGTTTTGAGCAAATGCAATCAATGTCTTCTAATTAGACATATCAAATCTAGTCAAGCAACTCCTCTGTTGCCTCACCACTGATTGACAAAACCGCCTTCCATTGGAGAGTATACTATAGTCAAAATTGTAATATTTCACAATTTTACATTAATTCAAAATAACTGGGAAGAAAAGTCAAGAAAATACCTCATGGTAATAACAAGAGGTCTCAGTTTCACATTTTTTTGAACAAAATGCTAATACTTCTTTGCAGAATGGCTTTCTGGTTCTATTTTTTAAATGTTGTATCACATACTAGCATACATACTTAAAATATCAAATTGCATTTTTTTTTTCCATTTCATCATGTGTCTTTTTTTTCTATCACTTCGTATAGGGAATTTATTTTCAAGTAGAACTGTGAAACATCATGGTTTCGTTTAATTTTGGAGCAAAGGACTCACAGATTGATGTCTCATTTCCTATGAAACAATGGTTTTGTGTAAATTTAAATGGTGATAATAATGACTTGAAAATATACATCGTTAGGTGTTAAAGGCCAAATTCCCTTTGATTTAATATTGTGAAACCAGAAGTAGAGCTATAGATTTCAGAAAAAATTATTCATATTATGAAAGTGTAAATGAAAGTATTTTTTCCAGACTGCTGAAAACCTTAGGAAACTGACAGGAAATTTAATGACGGTAGGATTTGGTGAATTCTATTAAAGGATAATTTTGCAATTCAGACACTTGTAATGGAAGAGGAAGGGAGGTATAACAGAGGAAAATAAGTATAAGGATTTCTGTTGCAGGACGAGGTAGCAAATAAGAGAGCTAGTGCATTCTGTTGATAAAGAAACGAGCAGTTTTGCAGAAATGTCATATTGAGATCAATGTGACCATTTTAATATTAGCATTTTTGTATACTTAGTGCACTATAAATAATTGAATATGGTTATCTTTGCTTCTCTTTGTACCTCAGTGCAATAGTAGTGCCACCTAACGTTCTAATTAATCTGCAATATCTTCCAAGTCAGACTTTCAACAGCAACAAAAAAAATGCTTCCAGGAATGATGAACTTGGCCCTACTCCAGCTGATACTGTGGCTGCTGCTCAAATAATCTCTTGGCTTTTATGGCAACATAATCAAGTTAAGAAAATCCGGACAAGATATTTGGAGTCAATCAAGTGCTCCATTTTACTTTAAAATGCTGAACAGGTGCAAGTGGGACACATTCAAAATGGTCATTAGGCAAAACACGCTTTGAGGAAGGTGGAGCCAACATCTGTGCTTATTTTCACAGATACAAAAGAGCAGGCCTCCAAAGGAGATGTGAGTAGGATCCAAATGGATGAAGCAGCAGGACTGAATAAAGCATTCTGATTTGAGACTTTCCATGCTTATGGTAATTAGCATTTGAGAAAAAGCATGATCAATCTTTTTTTTTTCTCTTGGGGTAGAGAAGGAGGAGTCTGATTTAATTAAGAAGGACATTAACTCTGAGTACCTACCTAATTAAATATTAACTATATTCAGAACAAGCAAATTATAATTGTTTTATAGTGATTTAAATGTTTTCCTCTAAAGCTGCATGATTTTTTTTCACCATGTTTTTTGCTTTTTTGCTGAGAACCCTGGTCTTAGTTTACCCTTCAGATGTTCTGTGTTTTAATGACTGGCTGATAGCACCCCTCCTGCAATAGATCTTTATGATGTCATTTTATGTTTTATATTTTATATCATAGAAAATGAAAAAGGATTTTGTGTAACTGAAGTAGAATGAGGTTCTTAAATCATAATGTGACAATTTGTACTCTCAGTGAGATATCTGAAGATATATAAAGTTTGTATTTTTCACAGTCTTGTTGACTCTAAGAAAGAAATTTTATTTTATATACTGCATTTATGTTTTCTTACAATCTTCCTCATTTTGCAGTTTGAATTGGATACCTGTACTGAGTTTATGTGTCAACTTTTTTTCAAATACTTATTTATTATAGTGTTGTTCTTGGTGTATTGCTAATATTTACATTTATATTTCTGCCCTGCTCAGCCATGGCACTGCTATGAATGCTGGAGCCATGTGCAGTTAGATGAGAGCACAAAGGAGAACCAAACATAGATGGAACTACATTAATACTGGAAAATCTATTAAGGATTAAGTCTGGGCTTGCTTTTATTAGTGTGTTTCCATGCAACATATAAGCATAGGCAATTATTTCTAGCTGATATTGTAGTGTCTCGTGTTGTAATGTGGTCTTGCAGAAATATTAACCAGAATGGGTTTTTTTTCTGTCCCTGGTAGGTCAGGAGACTGCATTGGTTTATTTGGAACTTGGTTATCATAAAATTTGTCATTTCGGTATTCAGGAGACTATGTGCATTGTACAACTGGTGACACTCTTAAGTCACTCTGATATTTGATCCTAGTCTGGAAAGTGGTGGCTCACTTATCAAATTGTCCATTCATGATGCCAAGATTTTACTTGAACTGTACTTGTTGCCCGTATGTTTTGTACTACATTTAACATAGTATTCTATTTTTTTAATTGCATTTTTTTTGTTTAGTTGTTTAAAATTGAAGTGGGTAAAAATACTGTTTCCAAGTGTCTTCATATCCATAACTGAGGAAAATCTTGGTATTATTAACTTAGCCCTTTGTGAAAGTTTTAAACTCTAGACACCTACAGAAACTTTTCTGCCACTTCCCTTTTAGATTAGATACACTCTCACTCTTCTCTAGTGTTAATAAAAGAGATAGATAGCTTTATACAGTTAAGACTTGTCCCTAGGAAAGATCCATAATGCCACTGGTATAAATGTGAGAGGCATTTCAGCAGAGTTTTTCCTGTTAGAAGTCTGAAGTCTGGAAAGATATTTTTCCCAAATAGCCAAAATAACCCAGATATGGCATTTGGGATGGTCTACAAGGCTCATCTACTCATATTTTGGGAAGCAAACTATGATGAAGGCTGTCACTTGAGAACCATTATTCACTCTCTTTGTTTTTTAAACTCTAGAGATATCAGATAAGACACTTTCCATTGTGGTAGGCAAACAAGTTAAGAGATCCTAACATTCAAATAGACAAAGGATATAAGGTAAGAGAAGGAAATTTTATTCACCTCACATTATTAGAGAGGAAGTGAGGGACAGACTTGCAGGGTGAGCTTTGTGTCACGTTATACTTCCTCACGCTTTACAGGCTATATTGACCTGTATGTCAAGAGCAATCATTTCCCATTCAAAGATATACATGACCTTTTGTGCATCTTTGCAGGCAGAACAGAGTGAGCACATGAATAAAAACACATGCTTCATTTTTTTTTTCACTTTAACCATATCACCAGTTTTCTGACAAACAGTACAGCTTGCTAATCAGCTTCTGAAATTTAAATATCATCTTCTCTGTTTTACTTGTTTAGTTCTTCAGGGGTTCCAGACTTGCAATAGAACAAAATGGTAGCAACTCCAGTTAAGGAGTATGTGATGCCATATTGCACTTTAAACTCTTGGCCAAGTGTTTAACTGGAGCTGCAGATGTTTAACATCAGTGAGAATCACACATAAACACCAAATAGAAAAATTTTCCTTTTCTCCTTCTTAGTCCTTTAGGCACAGGTTTGACTCCAGTTTTTGGAATGATGACTTCAGATTTTGTTTACTGATTAAAAAACAGTACCAAAATCTTCACTAAAGTATAAATCTGCTGCCTTAGTTCTGTGGCTTCTTCCCGAATCATCTCTTTCTAAACCCTTTCCTTACTGCAGGATCGTCTTCTCACCTTTTGTCAGGTGGAAGGGTTTGCCAAACCTGGATTGCCTTAGTGGTATGAGTCCTCATACTCATCCATAAATTGTTGGAGAAATGAGTTGACAGGAACCTCACGCAGTTCATCAAAGGGAAGTGCAAAGTCCTGTACCTGGGGTGAGACAACCCTGGGCACCAGTACACACTGGGAACAGCCCAGCTAGAAATCAGCTTTGCAAAAAAAATGACCTGGGGAGTCAGGCTCTTGTCAGTGGTGCCCAGTGACAGGCCCAGAGGCAATGGGCACGAACTGAAACCCAGGAGGTTCCCCCTGAACACCAGGAAGCACTTTGTTACTGTGAGGGTGACCCAGCACTGGCACAGGTTGCCCAGAGAAGTGGTGGAGTCTCCATCCTTGGAGATACTCAAAAGTCATCTGGATATGGTCCTGGGCAACTGGCGCTGGGTGGCCCTGCTTGAGCAGTGGGGTTGGACAAGCTGACCTCCAGAGGTCCCTTCCAACCTCAGCCATGCTGTCATTCTGCAATAGATGTCTCACTGTTTTCTGCAAGACTGGAGTCAGGTTTGCTTATTCACAGATTTGTCAGTGCAAGTTTAGGACCTCAGTACAAGTTCTACCTTTAAATAATCAGATTTGAAAATGTCAGTATTAGGGCCAGTTTTTTAAAATCTGTTTCAACGCTTTAGTCTCATGAAATTCAAAGGGAATGCTGTGCCCAAGCCCCAGTAAAAATCTGGCTATTAGTTAATCAATTTAATTCGTATTTCTTTTACCCAACCCAATATTCTCTGCAAATAGAACAGTGTAATATGTATTCAGTTTCATTTAGTAACTTTTAATCAATTACTTTCCTGTTATGAGAATAAGTTGGGTTTTTTTTGCCTGAATATTAATTAGTTGTAAATAGGATTTTTCACTGAAACTGGAAAAGCAGCAGTGTAAAGTTAAGAGAAATTAGCACATACTTGCTCCCTTGAGTGTGTATTTATGTGGTGTAACCTAAACTGGATATTTAAGATGAAACTAGTGGTGCCAGTACTCAGCCAAATGTAATCATGTCTCTTCAAAGCTGGTTTCACCCTCTCAGTCATATATGTATTTGTTTTCTCTGCTCACGAAGCAAACTCTCTGCCCCTGAAGGTGATTGATCGCACAGAAGAATGAAGCTCTTTATCCACAGGCCACCTATGCTGCTTGTCTCTTTTGACTTTTGTGCCTCCCTATCTAAACTCTGACCCAACTAGATAACACCAGCTCAAATAATCTCTTTAGACTTGCATACATTCATTACTGAACTGTACCAGTTTGTGTTCAGCATAAGAGGAGATTGTATATCTTATAGGTGATAGTGGGAATACTACTTGATATGAACGAATGCAAATGTGCTCTTACAGTTAACTTATTTTCTGTACTTTAGAGACAGCAGAAGAAGGAATATCATTGACAGTCTGCTCCTTTGAAACCTTAGTTTGGTAACTTGTTAATAAGAATGTGCAGGATCGGACTGTTGACCCTTCACTTTGTTTCCTGGTGAGGAATGATATGTATTGGCATTAAAAATAATTGAATGTTTTATTTGCTAGGAAGAGTGAGTTAAGTATGTGAAGTTATATTTGTGTATACTGGGAAATGTTTGTGTACAGATGTGTATATATATATACATATATCTGTGGATTTTCAGAAATGAGCATTGATCTTGATATTTCTGAATTTGTGGTCAAATAATTGAAATTATCCTATTGCCACCAGTTTTCAGGAAGTGTTAGTATGTATTCTGAAAAAAACAGAGACACTTCAGAGCTACTTAATTCTGAAAAAGATAGTCTATTTGGGGGAGGTGAAGCACAACTATAAAGGGATATAGAGTCTTATACAAAGAAACTCGGGAATGTTGACATTTAATATTGTCATACATAACATTCAAACATCTAGATAGGTTCAGAGCAACCTAGATGAGGAGCTAAAATGCAAATTATTTCTCTAAATTCTTTACATGTCTCACAGAGTAACCGGGGGATGTCCAAAGGTAATTCAACCAGCACACAAAAAAGGTGGCTGTGCATGAGAGGTGCCAGGAGAAAAGAGACGTGACTGGAAACCTTCTCCTTTGAGATTTGCAGCCTGGAAACCCCTCTTGTAATTATGTGCCTATAACATCCTAACAAATGCAGTAGTCATCTGGAATGTAAAACTCCAGGCTGTAGTCCTCCTTCAGACTCAGATCCCTATCTTTAGTTTGTACTTTTGGGTAACAAATCTGCAGCTTTAACCTCTCCTACTAAGGCTCTGTAAGTGTGCAGAAAAAAATTCAAGAAACGTGAGTCGGAGTAAGAAAAAGCAATTGCAGTAGCAATTTTATGCTTTTATCCCATCAAATTCAGAAACAATACCACCCCAGTGTTCATAATACGGACCTGAGTAACTACTGCTAGACTCTGTTGTTGCACCAATATATGACCCTGTCACCCTAAGTGAGTTTTGAAGAACTTTTGTATTCTGCAATGTATAAGGCTTTAGCCTTAAATGACTTTAGCCTTAGTGGAACAAGAATTAACGACAGCCATTTCTATCTTTTTCATGATAAATGGGGACCTGGTCTAGAAAGACACTTTTTTTTCTGTTAAATTTAATACAGACTCATAAAGGTCATCTGGACAAGATCTTAATGAATTACAGCACAAAGGAACTCTTCTGATGTTTTTTTCATTCAACTTTGTAATAGGAAAAACAAGACAAAACTAAACGGAGCTGCGCAGAGCAGAAGATGAACATATAACTGAATAGATGCTTGTTTTTGCAGTTAACAGCATTTCAGATAATATCATGAGCTGATGTTCCTCAGGAACCAATAGGACATATTGGTGTTTCTGAGGCTCAACGGGCATGAACGCTCCCACTGTATTGTTGCAATATTTTTATGTGATTCCACAAAATAGCTCTCTCTGAATCCTGCTTTTACAGCAGTCATGCCATACCTGTATTTTTCCCTAACAAATCTGTATCCTATGTCATTATACCCTGGCCAATTAGTCTCTGAACACTACCTTGCACATCTCAATTATAGGAAGAAAAAGCTACCACTAATGTACCCACAAACTTAAAGTCACTTTCACGAAACTGTGAGCTCAAGCCATGCAAGACTCGAATGAACACCAGCCTCAAGTAAGAACCTGGAAGGGGTTTGATGCTTGTTCGCAGTGCATTTGTATATGACTTATTACAACAAATAAGATTTATGAACCCAGCCCTCAATATATTGCCCAAGATCAGCCTCTTAGGTCTACAGTTTAGATGGCTTTGCATTTAGATTGGATGTAACAAAGTTTATTTCCCTATACCACAGGTGAATAAAGGAATCCTACCAGTACAATTAAAGTATGGCAACAACTACATTACTATCACATTCTGATGGCTATCAAGAGGGAGAGGAAAATACAAAGAGTGGAAATTAATTCACACACTAATGAATTTTTTAATTAGTATTTAAAAACCCAAACTTCAGCAGTATATTTCCCTGTAGGGAACAGTATAGAATCATCCAGGTAATTAGACCAAGTGAAGATAATAAAACAAACTTATGGATATAATGTGATAAAAGGTGTTTGAAGGTCAACAGCAGCAATCAAAGCAAGGATGGAAGTTCATTAGATGAAGTTAAGGTCTCAGGACCACTAAGTCCTTTCCCTTCCATTTTGTAAAAATTCTGCCAAGGTTCTGAATTCCAGTTAAATAATTGAAAACATATATCGGTTAAGGTTTCAAATCAGTCTTCAAATTGGGCAATTAGAAGTATTTAAACTTTCATCGTTGCAAACTATCCTTCCTTTTATCATTGGTCAACAAAGAAAAAGCTTCAAATATGCTGAACCATATATTCTTTTGTTTTCCAATCATGCTGTTTGTGTTAGGCTGTTGCCACTAAGTGTATGCTGCCCACTCAGCATACATCAGCATATGCTTGCATACTATTGCGGTGTTGGAACGAATAAAGTCAGAAAAAGTGAAATAGTCTGAGAACATCTTTGCCACTGTATCCTACTGACAGCTGTTTGGATAGTACCTTTTCTTGGATCTTGACGCTCTCAAGGCATTTCTTACCAGGGTCAAGTTGGCTGTGAAGAGGCAGAGAAGGATGGGATAAGTCTTGCTTCCATCCATAGCCCCCCTCTTCCCTGGCCAAAGGTGTAGGGTGACTTTCGACCTTTGAAGTGCAAGTAGTAACTTAGTGACACCCTGGAGTGTGAAAAAAGCAAGAAAGGGGTGAGCCTCAGATGTTGTGCCACCCTTAGCTCTGGGCTTAGCCTCCAGGCATGCATTAAACTAAAATAAATTAGTTGGAATTAGGTTTTTCTGGCACTAATTTAACCTTTATTTTAAGTGCTTAAATTTTTTAGGCCTAAGGCTCATCTCCCTAGTTGCTTTGAAGTTGGGTATGTTAGGCTTCATCCTGGTTTACAGCAGTGATAGGGATTTTATATAAAGGAGTCTAAGGAAAGCTCCAGGGGGTAACAGTGACAAAATGTGTTTACAGCACTGAAGCTACTCCTCAGTACACATATAGACTAAGTAAGACTGAGATAGGTTAGAAAGAAAAGCTAACCAATACATGTTTTTGGCTAGGTAAAACAAAAACCATTCTGTTAATCTGCAGCTCTCAAATTCACATGTTGCCCATCCCTGGCTCCAGGCCAACAGTTCACTGCATGTGAAGCAGTCCCTAAAGCCAGTGAGTTAGAAGATGAGGGGCCTTTGCCTTCAAACAGGAATATGTTATCGTGCTGTGGTCTCGTCTGTTATATCCACAGCTTGTCCTGATTTCAGAAGCAGCCTGAGCAGAAAACTCCCGCATGAGCTAAAATGAAGGACAAACTCTTTTGGCCACCCCATCTGGGATTCTGATGAGATTTAAAGCAAAGTCTCCTCTCAAACTACTTAGACAATTTATTTTCCATAGAGAAACAGTTCTAGAACTCTCTCTTGTGAATTTTCTTGGCACCTGGTATCATTCTTGTCACATATTCATTATGCCTTACATCAGTGCCTTGTTTCCTCCCAAAACTATCTGTAGTTGCCATCTGTCTAGAAAACATGAGTTGATGGCAAGGTACTGACCTCAGCTCTCAAGTCAATCACCAACAGTTTAGGAAGAAAGCAATGACACTCTTGATTTCCAAATACTGCAACTGCTTGTTTATAGTAATAGACCATCTTCTAATAAATCTGTCCAGAAGTATGTTTAGAGTACTTCGAAGATTATTACAAATATGAAAATTTATTTTTCACATTTTATGAACAAATATGTCTGGGTAAACGACTTTCAAGTTTAATTTCTTCCACTGTTTTTATTGCATACATTGCTAGTAACTATTATTTATTTATCTGAACATCTACTGCATTCCTGAATGTGATCAGTCTTAACTAACAAAAGAAAACCTCCTTTTGCAAGAAAAAAAATAAATTTCTGACCTGCAGTATTTCAGAAATGTAAGCTTAAATTGAGAATTTCAAACATTTTCCTACTAAGAAGTATCAAACTTTTTTCTAGTTTGGTAAGTGTCAAAATTTAAAGTAAATTTAAAAAGAAAGGATTTCTGCTGGACTCTTAGTGTGGTCTTTAACTGGAATGTCGTTTTATCTAGGCTTTGAAAGTTAAATCTAATGTTCATAATGAAGGGAAAATGGTCAGTGTTTTGAATTTTTTTTTTGTGATTAGGAGAGGACTCTGTCAGTTCATTATGAGTTATTCTTGAGGTATTTGTCTGCAGCCAGGTCATGTGCAAAGAAAGCAAGTGAACAAGTATATATTAATAAGAAAATATAATAAATTTCCTCCCCTGTGTGAATCACCACTATTTCCTCTTGGCAGTGTTGCAGTTCTCATACAGATTATTCTATATTAATGTGAAATACATCCTGCTAAGGAAGAGTGGGAAGGGTGCTTCTGAGATGCTACTGTGATTTGGCAAGAGCTGCTATAAAACACAGGAACTCTCAGCACATGCTTTTCAGCTTGGAACAGACTTTTTTAAGCTTTCTGTAAGAAATACAAACCGTGGTTCTATTTTTGTTCTGGATTTGGGAGAATGTCAAATTGCCTTATAGCAAATTTGAAAGGACAATTTAGCTAAATAGCACTTAATTTGTATTTGAAACAAGTTAATTCTGGAAAGAGGAACCAGCAAAAAGCTTAACTCCTACTACACATCAATAATGAATATTGACTTCATGACATGAAAAAACAAACATAAAAGAAAGCAAAATGTGTTATAATGAGCATTATTTGACCTGCTAGTTTCTAAAAGCTGATACACAGAGGTGCCTTGAAACACCATTTGAAGTACCAAACAATTTTTGTACATAAAATTCTACTTACCCTTGAGATTCATGCATTCAAAATGTCCTGGAAGTGACTGCACCTGAACATGCACGGTTTATTGTCTCAGGTGACTGTGGATTTTTCTATTTTTGTGTCTATCATAAAACCTATTTGCAGTAATGACTGTATGTAAAAAGAGATGTTCTCACTGATGACACACTACACCTGTTTTCCACCCTGTTCTAGCAAGTCTTAAGCCACTTCCCCTAATTAATTTGATTCCTTTTTGCATGTATTTGAGTGTCTGCTCAACAAGGTCAGTTCCTGAGCTGTCTTGAGATATCTTTATCTTGGTTCTTGGTGCTGGTTCCTGATTTCAGCTCTGATACCTAATGCTGTGCCATGAGGCTCTCAGCAAGTACCAGGCTGAGTGGGAGACTTCGTGTCTTTTTTCCTTCTCTTCTTCCACCCGAGTGTCAAAGACCACCTGCATTGAGTTTGTCTGCTGTCTGTACAATTAGCCAAAAGACAGAGAGTCAATGTCCTTCGAAAGCAGTATTGATCTGCAGCACACCTCAGGCCTGAGCACTTTATGTTGGTCAACTTTTGCCGTTACTTCAGTTGCTTGCACATCCAGATTCACTTGGAAAATTTGGAACAGTAAATGTGTCCATTTAATTTCAAGTAGAGACAAACTATACCAAACTTGGATTTTTGGTAAAAATCTCGTATATGATGAGTTGTTCTCTGGGTGTGCCAGAGAGTACTAAGAAAGGTATTTTCTGATCCTGCTCTTTATCAGTAGGATTTCTTTTCAATTCTCCCGTCTGTTCCTGATAAAAATCATACTACCAAAACAGTGGGTACAGAAGGAGGGACATGACTTTTCTTCCCAATATCTGTGGAAAGCAGCGTGGAAGGGCACATGAGGGACAGGCTTGCTGCCTCAGAGATGAAGCAGCACTGACATGATTTGCCTGGGGAAAAGCAGCAGCACACAACTCCTTATGTGAAGCTCTGCCTTTAAGAGGAACAACGGAATCATAAAGCAATTTAAATTTTACACCAGGGTAAATACTTTAATACAGTTGCTGGCCTTTAGTCATATTCCACCTGGCAGAAGAGTGGGTTTGTGGTTAAAAAACAGGACGAACATCCTGCTGGCTGCTAGTGAATAAAAAAGGCTGGAGACCAGACTCTGGTCCTGGGGTAAAGAGGCATGAAACAACTTGTGTCCATACAGTTAAAGTCTTTCACTCTTCCTTCAGGGCAGCTGTGGCCAAATATCCTTTGCGAATGGTTCTTGGCATGTCGTTGGTGTGGGCAGCCTGGGAGGACGATCACTGGCAGTGGCCAGGGCCATGCTCGCCAGCCTGTCAAGTCTGGGGAGGATGGATGGGTGCAGGCACAGCTTGGGCTGGCTCCTTCGTTACTGTAGTCCTAGTCTTTGAGACTGAGAAGTTTCACTGGCTACGTGCCTAAGGGAAATAGGAGTTCTGCGCCTTGGCTTCTGTGGTCACTGTGTATCACTAAAATATACAGATGTGGAATGTACAATGAACAACAAAATCTGCAAACTCATTGATATCCACAACAGCACTGTGGTTTTTGCAGGACTCTAAGCTAGCAGCTTCTCGGTGGCTGAGGCTGACCCAACAGCACACAGTCGTGTGACAGGTGGGACTGCCACGCTGGGGAACACATGGTCCAACTCTGCTGCAGAGGAGTGTGTGGTTCCAGGGATGGTGGACAGTCTCACTGTGTTTTTTTACCTCTCTTTTACTTTGCATACTAGATGGCACCAGCTGGGGAGTAGCCAGTCAATTGCCTCTGGTGCAAGGGATAATGGAGCAGGAGGAAGGCATGGTGTCATACAACCAGTGCAGGAGGCATATATTGGGGATGTATGACAGAAGGAGCATCTTACTGCATATGTGAGGCTTGGCAGATCTTTGTATACAACAAAAGTAGCATTATTTTTTTTCCCGGCATCTCATATAGCAATAAAGATAAAAAGAGAGTGGCTGAAGCCTGAGGTTGGTGTCTGTCCATGATCATACACCATGATAAATTGCACTGGATATCTACTGCAATTCTCCTCCATTGATACTAGATAAAAGCATTAAGAAGGTGAAGTTAACCCTGGTATTACACCACACCTTTCTGTACTTGCAGTGCAACCTTTCTGCTAAAAGATTCCAATGTGTTTTATTGACTAAGGCCTCAGTGCTGTAAAACGGACTTTGCAAATAAA
>NW_009616272.1:19675-30894 GCF_000690535.1 Cariama cristata
CTGCTGCTTTGGGACAGATGCTATTATTACCCTTGTGGAAGCTGTTTCTCATGTCCTTGAAGTCACCCACTGATGGAAAGTAGCCTAAAGCATAGTATCATTAAATTACTCCAGGCTAGGAAATTACAGGCAAAATTCAGGCACATAAAATTAAATTACTTATATTGTAATGTGCCAAGGTTAACTGTATGCTTAATTATGTAAGTATTACATAATCACCTCAAGATTTTACATTTCAAAAGATTTTTTTTTTTAAGTTTTCACAAATATTTTTATCAGTTTTGCTGCTTCTTAAAAGCTGTTTTGATGATAGGTATCGATATGTCTACCTTATAGATTGTTTTAAACTGTGAAACATTCAAAGTGCTCCTTTACCAATTTACTTCGACTCTTCACTTAACAGAACTGCACTGGCTAAGTATTATTTAAGACATTAATAGTAATAATGGTTCTTTTAGGAAATGCTATTAAGAATGGAAGTTATCTTAAATCATGTTAACTGTCACTGAATAATAGTAACCCATCAGTGAGTAATAGCAGTAATAAATATAATAAAAGTATTCTAAAGGCATAAGGTAAGGTCTTCATTTTATCTTTTGCAATAGTTGCAATATTCATGAATTAAATCAGATACGTATTCCTATTGTTTGTAGGATCATTTCATTAGGATGATGGCTCAATGTATTTTGTGAATGGATCGTCAAGGAGACGTTGGCAAAAAAAACCAAAGCCAAAGTACTGTTAGTGCAACTAACCTATTGAAATTAATATACTAAAATAGTACTATTCCGTAATGTTTTAATGGATTTAATCAGTTATGTGATGTACTACACATTCTTACTTACTGCAGGAACTTAGATAATACTGAAGTGTTTGAGCATAATAATCAATCAATCAAATAAACAAACTGTTTAAAAAACCTCCTTAAAATGCATATTTGCTTCCCTTCAGGTATGACTCTTTCAATTTTTCCTTACTTTTTACATTTCTGTGTAGAACATTTTTTATATTATTGGACATAACATGGTTTTATTAGATAGTTTATTGCCAATTAATCAGTTCAAGTGCTAGAGAAGTTGCATATTTCTGCCAAGACACCTATTTCTATATTCATTCTGTGCTTTATAGTTCCCTTAAATTGTTAGTGTCTTTTAAAAAATCACTGGTTACTGGATAATGAGAAAATATAAAGCCAATTATATGATTTTATAAAGCTAGAATTAGTTTGGGAGGGTGGTTTTTTGTTTTTTTTTTAAAATAAATTTAAAACACTTGTTTAGAAAAGTAATAGCATTTTACCTTTCCCTGAGGAACTCTGTACCTTACATAACTGTCTTATACATAAATATAAATATACCATGAAAGCCTGCAGTATGTTCTCTGACACACGAAGGGGTCCATGGTGGGATCGGAAGGCGGATGCACAGTTGCAGCCAGCAGATGTCAGCCAATTATGAGTATTTCTCTGAACCTGGCGGTTTTTTGCCTGTGGTGCTGGTATCCATCTGGCTGCAGTAGTCAATCAAAGGGCACTGCAGAACCAGTCTATCATTCAGTCAATGAAAGCCTGCCAACATTTTAGTAAAGTATAATCCCTATTTCCTACAGACTGTTTGGTAGGATTTTTTCGATGGTTATTTCTCACCATCCTCCCTGTTCAAAATCTTTTGAGGGGAAACTCTGTATCAGACAAATACTTTGTGTTCTCTGCACCTTACGACTTTCTGTAAAATCTGGAGAAAGACCCATTCAAATCTAAAGGAGGTATCAGCCGAGGGGGAGGTACTTTCCCAAAATCAAAGATAACATTGGAAGAAGGATTGAGTCTTTATTACTTGAATATAATCCTTTGAGCATCCACCAACATAGCTGAAGTCAGGTCACCAGAGATGCCTGATGCTTTTGAAGCTTGGCCTTGGCTTCAGTTTTGCTACTTTGCTTACCAACCTCTCCTCTCACGCTGTTATTGATTTAAAACCTATGGAGCAAACTAACGAACCAAACCGACAAAGCAGTAGTACACTTTGGGCAATCTCATTTGGTGCTCCCTGCCAGACCTGGCAGCAGCTCCTTCAGGAGACAACCTGCAGAGCGGCAAATGGTACAGGTTGATGCTGGACCTGTAAACACTACAGATTTGTAACACCCTAAAGTTATCCTCACTTCACCCACTCCTTGCTGACAAAAACCTGTTTGGTATTTAGGACCACAGGACAAGAAGTGATAACAGGTGCTCATGTAATAGACACTTCACTTAGATGGAGCCACAGTGTCCCGATTTTGTATATGGTTACAACACAGCAATAGTCATAAAAGTCATCCCAACAGCTGATTGAATTCGCAACTGGAAAACTAAAAGCCATAATTATAACATGTCAAAGGACATAAACGAAGGAGATCAAGGGTCATGCTGGTGGCTTAGGTTCCTACATTAATGTAACTACACTAAGTGTAGAGGAGGGTTTTGTGGAAAAAGTCACTGTCTTGTTCTTCACTCTGGAATGAGGTTGACAGCTGGATTTGCCTGGTGTATTGCAAGGCAAGAGACTTGAGTGTAAACCTAAGTGAAAATCCCTTGAAGCTTTACAGAATCTTTATTCTGGAAAAAGTTTATTGGGTGACTTATTACTGAAGCTACACCAGTGTATTATGTCTTGAAAATAATCCTTTCCAATCTTTGACCAGATGTTTGAGCCTTTTAAAGAAATTGCTCCCCCAAAAATCTGTTGTCAGCCTGCAGATGTGGTAGGAGGACTTCGGGAAGATGTATCTTGCTCTCTGCAGTTGCTGCTTTGCATACGCTGGCCTGGTTTTCCCAGTGCTGGGAAATGTTCTAGGTTGTACAGAATGATGGAGATGGTCCTAGATCGTTTCTAAAACTGTGATATGCAGCCAGTTGCGTTTGGCTGATTCTTGACTTCCAGAAGTGTAAACTCCATCCACTGGTATCTAGAATCAAAAATGACAGCTCTAGAGAAGGATATAGTAAAACAATGTTCAGCACAACTCTGCCAGCCCTTTTACGAGCAGTGGGAAAGCTGTCTGGTTTTCCCAGCCCTGAGTAAGAGGTATGTATTTTATCTAGGGTACTGTAAAACCCTGCTTGCAGTCTTCCTTAAGCATTGGTTCTGAGTCTGTGGCAAGAATTTCAGAGAAAAATGAGTGAGAAAAGACACGTTTACCTTTTTCTGAGGAGCTCTTCTCAAAACCTTGGTACACAAAACTCAGGGAGGCAATTTCAGCTTGCTGAGGCAGGTTCAGTTGCCTGAAGTTCACAATGATACACTTCTCAGTAAGGTCATGAGCAGCATGACATCCTAAAGTAACCTCCACTGCTTTTTCATTGTGTGAAATGAGTTTATTGGGGCTGAGATTAAGAGGGAAGTGCTTTGGTAATGTGGTGTTCTTGCCTTTTCATGAAGATCTGCGTTGCTTGCTTCATTATTTAGTCCTTTTTTCATTGTACAGGGGAAAATTGCAGTAGAAGTACGTAGAACAGTTTATATAGGTAGAAAGCTGAGATTAACGGATTCTAAAATTTTCCAGATGTAGAAGAAAATGCTTCACTGTAAAATAGAAACAAGGAAGAAGGACAAGAGGAGAGAAGAAAGAATTACTCAAACCCTGGCCAGATCTTGCATGTCACTTACCAACTTCTCATTTAAACCTGTTCCCTGAAGAATAATTATTTCTTACATTCCTTTCTTAAGAGCAGATTGACCCCTGAATATTGTCTACTATTTTTAACATGGATTTTTTGTTTCTTTAAGTCTAGCTGCTGCTGCAGAATATTTTTATCTGCTGTGGTGGCATCATGAGATCAGAGTAATGTAAAATGGTAAGTCACTAACAGGCATGTTGATCTGACATCCCATAGCTGACACACTTAGTGTGCGGTGACACTGGAGGGGGCCAACACACTATTTTCTGGCAGGCGCTGTCATGTTCTCTGAAGCTGACAGGCAGCTTAAGTGTCCAGGAGTTATCCCAGCTTTCACATAAAGGCTTCTCATTGTGCATTAACACCAGGTCACTATCTTGTTAGCAAATAACCCTGGTATTCAGTGTTTGATAAGCCAAATATTTGAACCAGGTGACATCTGAGTATTTTTACAAAGCAACACTTTGAATAAGGCAGCTCTCACAGTTGCTTGGTTGCTAGCAATTGATTTCTTGTCATGCAGATGGAATGTTATCTACAGCTGTGAAAAATCAGATTTTGGGGATGTCCTGGAAAAGTTTTTGGACTTCTACAGATTTTGCATATGTGTAGGAAGATATATACCATTTTTCTCTGTAAATAGGTGAAAATACTTAGATTTGACTCTAGTAAATATATATGCTTTGTTCAAGTACATTGCTTTACAGTTTGCACTTTGAAAAACTGGAATTGAGTCACAGGTTTCCTTGGTTTGAATTTCATTTTCCTTGTGTACTCTGAGAATTATACCTTTTGCTTGACTAAGAGTAGATTGAGACCCAACTTCTTAATCTGCAGGTTTCTCTATTTCCGCTTGTCTCTATCTTTTCTTGATTTCAAGGGTTCTTCTGCTCTAGTTCTTTGGGTTTTTTAGACTGTCTTTTTATATTTCTAAAACTGTATGTACTGGCATTTTTTCACACAACTGCCATCCATTTTCTTTCATCTGTGGTCTGTTGCACAATGTTACATATGGATATTTATAAAGAGTACTGTAATTACCTATACATATCAGAAGTGAGCAATCTGATTATACAGTTATGTCACTTTACAGATATGGTGAGTGTGTGAAATTGGTCAGATTTACTACCATTTCATGAGTTAACATATATTAGATGACTTACTGTGCCCCTTGTCCTGCCTGGTTGTGAAGTAGTGTGTTACATTACATTTATTCAGCTGGAAGAGTTGGATCTTTTTGAAATGCAAGGACTTGAACCTGTTTAGTTAAACAGGTATATAAAAGTTAATGTTGATATATTTGATTAAATAGAAACTGATACAGCTATTCCCAGACGGGAAGCAAGACAAATTGTGCTCAGGTAACCTTATATAATTCCTTCTTTCTATTGCCTGTACTAATGTTACTGTTTCAATTCAAGTGTTTAAAATCATGATCAAAATAACTATAAGTTCTCAAAAAAAAGTATCTGTCTGTTGGCAGGGGTGGGGACTTTCCTTTATGACCATTTTCTGTAACATCTGGGTCCACCCCCTCTTTCAGGCATCCTTCCCCTCCAGGCTTCACTCCCTGTGCCCCCTGCACTTTGATTTCTGCATCAAAATAGCTATAAGTTCTCAAAAAAAAGTATCTATCTGTCTGTTGGCAGGGGTGGGGACTTTCCTTTATGACCATTTTCTGTAACATCTGGGTCCACCCCCTCTTTCAGGCATCCTTCCCCTCCAGGTTTCACTCCCTGTGCCCCCTGCACTTTGATTTCTGCGAGCAAAGTGCCAATACCACATCAACCGGTAGTCCTAGGAGCACTCCCTCTGCTGCTTCTCAGTCGTCTTTCCTTTCAGGTAGCATGAAGGAACTAAACCATCTAATTAAAAACTCCTATTCTAAAAATTTGATGTGTCCCTCTTGCACAAAGGAAAGGATAGCAAAGAGATATTTACCTCATCCTTCTCTCCCCAGACTAGCATAGAGACTCAGTCCTCCATGGTACAGGATCCTCTAATTCCAAAGCATTAAAACGTGTCTTTAACCTAATGCATGTCAACACATCAACGAAAAAAGAAATTTCAATGGCATAGGCACTCTGCAGGATTGAACTTCAAGGCAGTCCCTTAATAAAACAGACCATTGATAGTCATTGTGTAGAAGGGGACAACTGGTGCTACAGATTAAGACAGGCAAGAAGTCTGGTTCTGAAATGACTTGAGTAGGTGGAATAAACCAGTTATACAACTGTCCTTACTGGATGGGGAAAGAAAGCATGGCTTTTGGAAGTGAGTAACTTCAATAGTTATCAGTATTATGACTACATCCTCCAAGACAAAGAGTAAAATTCAAGAGTAAAATTTTTTTAGTACAAGATGGTGTTTTCAGAAGAACATTTCACAAGACTCTTACAAATCAGAAAAAGGATAAAAAGAAATATCAGTTTTCTTGCTCTTTTCATCTGAAATGTGAAAAGACCAATCTTTTTAAGAAAGCCTACAATAAACCATTCCTGGAAATGTAATTAATTTCAGCAGATTAATTAGCATCTAGACTTTTATAATATCATCTTAATTATATGACACTAATAAAAGTAGATTTGGTATTAAGAAAATAAGGTTAGGTTTGGAAAGTCATCTGCAGATGTTCCTGTGAGACCCTGACTTCATCACCATATAACTGCTTTGACTGCTGCAAACTGTTCTGATGTGGGCGTGCAGAAATCTCTTACTGTACCAAAGGACAGAACATGGTTTCTGCTCTGCTCAGGTTCCCTCTGCTGAGGTCAACGTGCTTGGGCCTTACAGCGCATGTGTTAACTCAGTCTGCCACCAGATATCTAACTTGTCCTTATGTCAATGTCACATTGCTAATGATGAGTAGAAAAGGTAATCATGGGGACCTTGACATCTCCAAGGCAGACAGAAAGCCCAAATTCAGGTTTCTTTTCACATACAGAGGTTACTGAGTTTCAAGATAAGGTAAGAGCATTTTCTATCATCTGGTGACGTGGTACTGTTGAGTCAGGTCAGACAGGCTGTCTGTCCTCCCTTAAACACACTTAAACCCTCTCTATCGGAGAACTTGCCCATTCTCCGGGCCTGGTGTTTCTATGTTGGTCTGAGAAACTGTTTAGCAGCAGTGCACAAGGAAGAAATGCAGTTAACTCTGCAGTGAAAAATCTTAGATAAAAAATAAAACAATTGATCTGGAATATAATAAAATCTCTCAGGTGTGAGCTGCTGTTCTTCGCTATTGCAGTGTTGTTGGCCGGATTACAGTTGTTCCTCATGGGTAATTCTACTTGCATTTGATGATTCAGAAGAGGGCATTTTGAAGATAACACTGTAGATTTAATGAAGTGTTCTCCTGATTATAGATTTCCACAAAAATTCGACAAACACTCGTGCTTTTACCAGTAATTCTGGGGCTATTCTGTGTTTAATGAAAATCACAGATATGTCCAAGTATATTCATCTTCTTTGTATTCTGATAACTGATATTTAATTCATGTTTATCTAAGGCAAATAAGACGTCTCAGTGAGTGTCCTTATATTCTGTACTGCAATAACTGAATTCAGTATATTAAATTAGTGTACTGACTAGAAATATTTTCTTTGTAAGTGGTTCTGAGGACAGATAATGTCTCCATCTTAAAAAAGGACCTTAATCTTAATGAAAGCTTTCAGAGCCAAAATGTCAAGGTGACCTTATGGAATACCATGAGTTAAATCTTTCAATTGCACTCTGAATATACTGAATTTTTGTGAGAAGAATGTAGTGGAGGAGTGATCCACTCTAACTGGTTTTCATTCAGTTTTGGATAGTAGAGTCATATTCCTTTGCTACTGCGTTTTTCGTAGACACGATTTGTATTTGGGTGCGTTTGAAAAGTCCTAACATTCTCCCTTTCTCTCAGAAAAAGGCCAATTAGTTTATCTTCTGGAGTGTGAATATTTGATGGATAATATAGGTCTGTCTCACTTTTATTAGAATAACTTCACCATTTTGTTGCCATCATTGTCATTGTTTCATATTTAAATAAATAACTTTTTTAAAAAATAATTATGGAACGGCTTGGAAAATATGGGCAAAAAGAATCATGATAGGAATATGTCCACAGGAATAACCATATGGACACCATATTGATTGGTTTGAAATCACAATGATTAGATTCATATGCCACTATGCCATTCTTTCTGGTGACACAAGTTAGCCTAATTAATCTTCTGCAGATCGTCTTTAAGAAGAAATTATAGTTAAGCCATATCAAACACAACATTATTTATTTACAAGGACATATAATATCCTCTCATCCTGATCAGGATCAAACTGGAAATGGATTTTGTTCTCAGTGCCTTGATGCATTTTTGATTTTGAGCTCTCTACTGACAGTTCTCTCCAGGTTACATGCCGTTGTAATTTAAGCTATGTTGAGCTTTCCCCAAAGTTTCTCAGCGCTTGTCACACAGAAGCTCTCTCTGCTGCACTTTAGTTTACCATACTCTCATTTTTAAAACTTTTGGTGTTATTTTAACTTCAACACAAAACTAGTATAAAGAAAAATCAACATTTTAATTGTAGGTGACTATTGTTTTAGATTGAGAACAGCAGAACAAGAGAAAACAAAACCAGTATGCAATACTTGTGTTTTCTCTGCTTGCGTTGACATGGCTGCCTTTCCTTGCAGTGTTTGAAGATCTAATCAGCAATGATCAGGAAGATGCTCAAAGGTGCAATTAAATGGAGTTAAACATTCTGTATACAGCGTGTAATTCAGATTCCCCTATACCTATAAACTGGCCGTCATTCATTGCACTTCTTTTTAACACTGGTAGGCAAAGTGAAACAAAAAATATACATGAAAGATTTCTCTTTAACCTCAGCAAATATGGACTATTCGAGGATTACCAGTGTGAAGAAACCCGTTGTACAGCAGAATGCTGCCAGTAGCTCGTTGTCCTTTCCTAGACACATAGTAAAAGGGGGGAAAAGGAACTTTTAACACCTACTGTAAGAGTTGGAGGAACCAAGTATTTTGGTACCACTGTTTCCTCGTCCAAACAGCACCCAACATCAGGCAAAGGAGTCAATTACTCCTCTGTGGATGACAGAAGAACATTGAATAGTGACTTAATGTTCAGTGGGTGGAATCAGGGACAAACGACTGTACCTTAAATATGCAGCTAACTCTGAGAAATGTGTTATTTATCTTCTGCTTTCGTATAGCCTTATAACCTCATCACAAAAATTGTTGTGCTTGTCTGAGTTTTATTATAATCTCTTTTACGTATTGTCATGGATGCAGACTATTTTATGGCTCACGTTAGACCCCAGTGATCTACTCTGCCTACAGATGTACATTGTCATAGGTCTTATACTTGTATCTGGAAACATTGGATATTTCAATCCAACACAGTATCTATCAAAAATTAATAGAATGCGTGATTGTCCTCTGTATAAAACTCAACATGCCCTTCCCCATACACAAACTTTTGCCTTAACCAAGAGAACTAGCCTGAATTAGATCAAATGTATGAGAGAGAAGGAAGGTAAACATGATTTTGATGTTCATATCAGAAAAAATCAGAAAAAAACGTAGATGAAAACTTACCAAGAAAATCAGAAGTACAGCTAAAACTATATGTATTTATAAGATGTAGCCTTGTATTTCAGTAACCGTGTGGTTTTTTCATGTATCACTTTGTCATATAGGGACATCTGGTAGTTTATCTCCATGACAGGCAACTACACACGGAAAGACAATATTAAAAAATTCTTTTATATATTTTTTTTAATAATGAAAATGGCATTATTTTAAAATATACTACTTGAGTTTTTCCTTTTATCTTCTGAATATCTACAAATTATGATCATACCACATGATGACCGTCAAAGAACATGCTTAATTTATTCAAACAAATAATCTTGCTGATAACCAGTTTCAAAGAGTTTTTTCAGCATTGTTTTACAGAAGAAATGTTAGGAAGATAGATTGAAATAATAATGTATCTACTTGAATAATACCTACATGATATAGATTTTTAAAGTGGGTTACTAATAATTTTCTTCTAAGAAAATAATTATTTTTTACTTTGTGGGGAGTCTCTGTTTTTGTTGATACCACACCATGACATAGCACTCTCTGAATGAAGTCGCTTCACTACTGTATGGCACATATGCCCATCTGTGAGGTAAAGATGTTGGCACTTCTGTCCTAACGAGGTTGTGAGGACAAATCTTTTAAAAAGACGAGATACTCAAGTGCAAATTTGAGATCTATATTACAAATACTTTCTATATGGAGGGTTATTTGTGAGCAGTTCTTGATATTTGGACAGATGATCTTGATGTTGTTCTGACCTGTTTGTTAGGTGTGGTACCCATGTTCCAGTGCTACCTAAAACTCTCTTCCTTTGTCTGTACCTCCTTCTTTCTTTCTCTGTTTTTCTCTCCATATGTATGCATGAAATTGCAACATACTTGAAGAAAATATTTAGACAACATTCTATAGAACTGGGAGATTTCTGGGTTTCATTTACACATTTTTAGGCATATTATGCTGGTCTCAGTTGCCTTTGCTATTCAAAAGCATCTCTCAAACGTTTTGTGAGGAAGGCGAAGGCAAAGTCTGGAAGCTAGTAACTTCTGGTACCAGGAGGAAGGCTCCTGCTCCACCTGAAGGCTTGCAACTACGGGACAGGTTCGTTGCCCTCAAAGCTGAGGAGGAGCTGGGGATACTTTCAAGTGTAACATCTGGGCTGGCTTACCTTGAGCTGTGTAGGAGCACCAGGAAGAAGTGGAGAGTGACAGCAGAGTGGGTGACTTCCTGCTGTGTGAGACAGAGAACCCATGTGCCAACCTGACCTGTCATCTACAGGAGTTTACTGATTGCCAAGCGCTTGGATCGGGATGGTGTGGAGATATTGCTAAAGCGTCTCCAACACCATTACCCCATGCTGTTCTTCCATGTGGGAACCAATGATACTGCCAGAGGTCCCTTCCAACCTCAAGCATTTTGTGGTTGATTCTGTGGTTTTCCAGCACAGGTCATGACCCAGAGCTTGCTTATGAAGTCTTTGAGACTATTAATCATTTGAGTTATATTATTTCTGATTGCATATGCAGCTATTTCTTCTTATCTCTGCCAATATATGCCTGAGAGTGAAAATTTGGTGAGTGAGAGTATTTGTTAATAATTTCAGTTATAAGGTCAAAAGTTATCTGCTGTTGATATTTTTTAGCAATTGTTGAAAATTTGCTGCTGCTGTAAAGTTTTTGGTCAGTAAACTGTTAGAATATTTACGGAAAGCAGATAAAATGAGGAAGGATCACTGCCAAAGTCATTAATATTTTTCTTTGAATGCCTACGGAAGATGCCTGCAGAAATTTCTTTGACTGCCTACAGAAAAGGCTGTAGATGTGGTCTACCTGGACTTCAGCAAGGCCTTTGACACTGTCTCCCATGGCATTCTCCTGGAGAAGCTGGCAGCTCATGGCCTGGACAGGAATACCCTTCGCTGGGTGAAAAACTGACTGGTTGGCTGTGCCTAGAGAGTGGTGGTGAATGGA
>NW_009616273.1:0-1032 GCF_000690535.1 Cariama cristata
CCCTTCTTTGACGAGGTGAGGGGGGGGGGTCCCTACTCCGAGTGCGCCTGGGGGCACCAGGAAAGGCTGGGGACTGTTACGGGTCGGGGTCCTGAGTGACGGAAATCCTGGCGCAGCCCAGAGGCTGGGATGTGGTGATGGGCACTGCAATGGGAGAGAGGCTCAAAGAGCAGCAGGAAGGCGCAGCGAGCCCTTCGGCACCTCCAGCATCCCCTGCCTTCATGCAGGGTCCTCTTGGCCACCTTCCCGAGGTGACTCGTGTCCCAGAGCCACCGGTACCATCCTGGGGACGTGTCCTGGGCAACGCAGCCGGGCGTGCAGGATGGGAACACTCGGAGAGCCGCAGGCCACTTGTCCCCAGCCCTGTCCCCAAAAGCGGCTGCTTCAAGCTCTGCCTTGTGGGATGTCCCCAAAGGCAGCTTCAGCCTGGGGGGCTGCTTTATTTGGAGACCTCCCCCCCCCCAGGAGAACTGGGCTGGGTGGGCTTTCGCAAAGCAGCCCAGCCAAAGCAAACTGGAGAGTGTTGCTGGCCGGGGTGCACCCAAGTGACCCAGCACAGCCCCTTCGGGGGGCCGTTGCTATTAATGGGGTGGGGGTCTCACCTAACAGGAGGGGACGAGGCTCCAGCCTGCGGAGTCGGGGCCATGGGAGAGGCTGGGGGGTGCGAACCTGCCCGGGGGGGAGGCCAGGGCAGACCTCCACCTTGCACCCTCGCCCCTCTTTCCTACAGACCTTCTTCTTCAATGTCTTCGAGTCACCGTCCGAGCTGTTCGACGCGCCCATCTTCATCACGGTGAGGTTCAGCCAACGTCGGCCCTGCCCCTCGGGAGGGCGAGGGCGATGCCTGGGGCCGTCACCCTGTCCCCCTCCCGGCAGCGCCCCGGGAAGCATCCCCCTATTTCTCACGTGGGCATGCCGCGGGGTCCTCCATCCCGGGAGGATTTGGTCTGGATTTACCGTTTTTCCTTATTTTCACCCTGCAGGTTGTGGATTCTCGGTCTTTCCGGACAGACTCGGTGATCGGGGAGTTTC
>NW_009616273.1:1086-1316 GCF_000690535.1 Cariama cristata
CGCTGACCCACAGGGTGAACGCCGGCATTGCTTTTGTGATTTATTGCGCAGGTGGACGTCGAGACCGTTTACTCCGAGCCAAGTGAGCGCAGTGGGCAGGCGGGGTCTGGGCCAGGGTCACCTCCCGCGGCTGCAGGGTCACTTTGGGAAACCCTCTTTTGGGGGCCAGACGTCAGGGAAACGCACACGCCCATCGCAGCTCCCCCCGCTATGAACCCTGATGTCCCCCC
>NW_009616274.1:0-212 GCF_000690535.1 Cariama cristata
AAAAAGTGAGATAAAGAGCCCTGTGAGCATCAAGGTGCGGGTAGAAGGAGGGGGAGGCAGTGCTTCAGGCACGGGAACAGAGATTCCCCCGCAGCGCATGGAGAGGACCATGGTGGAGCTGATACCCCACTGCAGCCTGTGAAGACCCTCCACAAGAGCAGGTGTGTCCTGAAGGACTGCAGCCCCTGGGAGGATCCACACGGGCAGGGGGA
>NW_009616274.1:243-41182 GCF_000690535.1 Cariama cristata
GTGAGGAGGAAGGAATGGCAGAGAGCAGCTGTGACGGACTGACCCCAGCCCCCTGCACCACTCGGGGTGGGGGAGGCAGAGGCGTTGGGTACGAAGGATCGAAGCTGAGCCTGGAAAGGAGGAGGCGGCCAGGGGGAAGGTGTTGTTTCTATTTGTCTTTGTTTCTCACTATCCAAACCCATTTTTAATTGGCAATAAATTAAATTAATTTTCCCCAAGTTGCGTATGTTTAGCCCGTGATGGCAACTGGCAAGTGACCTCCCTGGCTTCATCTCATCCCACCAACTTCATCTTATCTTCCACCCTGACCTGCTGAGGAGGAGGAGCGAGAGAGCAGCTGGGTGGGTGTCTGGCAGCTGGCCAAGGTCAACCCACCACTGAAATCAGAAATATACACCGTTCTAGAAATTAAGTACATCATCACATCAGATGTTTTGTTAGTTAAATAAAAAGCACTGCTTTAAGTCAGATACAAAAATACATTGCCATTGTAGAGGTTTGTAATTATAGCTAAGAACTACAGAAGAGATTCACAAATGAATATTTATCTGTCTTTTATAACAACAATATATCAAAAAACTGTTAAATAGCTCAGTGGAAAATACACTGCACCTTTTTATTTCTGCAGACTGAAAACAGGGAAAGCCTTCCTCTGCTGGAGGTTATCTAGCAAGATTTTGATAGCAGCATAGGGAACGAATTCCAAAATTCTGCCTAAACGACTAATTTTGGTATCGGAAGCAGCACGTTTAACCCCTGTAGTACATCAGTGGCAAGTGAAAGAAGAACACCATGAGCAGAGAGTAGGTGGGAAATGGGCTATTCTGTGTGAATAAGCAATCTAGTCCAAGCTAACACATAGGGAAATCAAATCAACTCTCCAGACTAAGCCTTAGTTACAGGGATGTAAACTCAGAATAATTTAAACTAATGCCTTAGTGATTCAAAAGATAATCTGCTTCATATAAATGCTAAATCACTAACCCCTCCACCAAACCAGATCTCAGGTTTTACAAGATGATATATAAATATGTACTTACTAATCTACATGAATCAATGTTGTCTTGCTGAAAATAAGTATCTTTCAGCTCTCAATTCAGATTTATACTTACTTCTTGGGCAAAGAGTTTACTTTTTTTTCCTCCCTCAACAGCATATGCTACTCATATCTTATTACTGCAATACATCTGTCCAATATCTTTTATTCTTGCAATATACTAAGCTCTTTTCTTAATTTAATGTTGCCATTACCAGTGCAGCACCACTTTTTGGTTTATTCTTGTTTTAATAAAAAGAAAGCTATAAAAAGGTCTCCAGAAAATGTCTGCAGCTGATGCAAGATTGTTATAATTCTGATTTGTCCAGATCCCTTTTGATGCATAAAATGTGAGAGGAAAACCAACTTTTAGAGCATGTATTTTAAAACTTTCCATGAGCATTCTCATTAATATTTTGTCTAACTGGGTTTTGAATGTATGAAGAACAGCTAACCAATTCTCCTGGCTTCTTAGTTTATTCCCTAATCCCATGAATATGATTTTTAAGAGATGCTCTTCACAAGTCAATAAGGGCCAAGGCTGTTGCTTTAGGCAGCAATGTGTTCAGTAAAAATATTTACGTCTTGTAGGTGGACATCAGGATGCTCTTACATCTGATTTTGCCTACTAGTAAATACCCCAATGATTCGACTGCGAGGATCTATAACCTTTTGCTAAAAAGCAAATGAAAATCACACAAACCTCATTTTGAAACCAATCTATAGAATTCTCAGTCAGATGTCTGAATCTATTGACTCTGTAGGTTTAGGAAAGGTTTAGTAGATCCCTACGTCCTTTTACTTGGGCACATCTTTATTTTATTCCTCTCATATTCTATACAGCTTCTCTGTAAGTGTCCTTCATCTGAAGAGAACAGCTGCTAGCACAGTAATCACAGTGTCCCCTTCTGTGTTGGAAACAGTAGCTGGGAATCTTGTTCTCAATTGATAATTTTTCTGTTCATGACACATCACAGCTGCATGAATAAGACCACTTAAATTTAAGCACGAAAACATTAACTTAAAATGTTTTGTTTGGAGGAATCTCTATTATTCAATATCCAATACTCTTTTGATCTCTTCAGATTTCAATGTCTCTGAAAAAATTTCAGGCACGACAGCTTTGTCTGAATTCCCTCGGAGCAGGGACGCAGGTGCCATACCTACATGTCCAGGAGCTATGCAGTTCCCCAGCCTGCAATTCCATGGAACTCTCGTCTTTTCATAACCAACTGACTACCCCAAACTTAATGGATTCTTAATGGCACACTACCTGGAAATTCAACTGCAGCCTCTCTTATTTTCAGAGCAACTCATTTGAAGACAGATTAAGCTTACTTTTATGACTGTTTAACATCAGTGAAAATTCTAGAAAGCAAAAAATATATTATTTCACCCTTGGGAGATAGGGAGAAAAACATTCATATTGTATTCAGAAAACTGACGCTGCTAAAGAAAAAAAATTATAACGGTTGATTTCCTGATATCTAACTGCTAATAGAATTTGGAACTGAAATCGGTAAAGTAGAAATTGTGCATTTAAATTAATATTACAGCAATACTCTTTTGAAATACAATTTTAAATATCTGAGTTGATTTCCAGGTCTCTGTGCTACTTGTGGATATGACTTCTCCTCTTTCATTCTCATGCCCAGTGCCATAGGGCACACACGGTGCCTTTCAGGCTAGCTGGTTTTCTCAGTGCTTCAAAACTAAAATACAAGCAAGCATAGAATGTGTTAGAGTTGCACTTCCAAGTACCTCCTTACAATAGCCTTAAAGCAAATCTCACCGGTGGCAATATCTTCCATATATTTTCAATTTCAAAACCTTAATTTTTGGAAGCTAATGCAAATCTGCATTCTTTATTACATCTTTAAGTCTGCCCTTGCTTGACTACTGCTATAATTTTAGGTTTGAAATCTAAAGAAATGGAAAATATGGTTGAAGACGACATGTGAAAGCGAGCGCATTAGTGGCCAGGTTCCCTAGGTGCCTTCACTGATTTTTGCATGCAGAGTCTCTTTCACTGGACTTCTTCAGAGACCCAGCAAATTGACAGAAGAGAATCAATGGAAATGTCTGCCCTTCTGTGAGGATAATTTCCCCTTCCTCAGTGTAGACAGAAACATTTATGTACACCATCAGATGTAATTTCTATCAATTTATGTTGGTCGTGCTTTCCAAATATATCAAGTGGGCAACTCCTGCACTTTTATCTCAAAGGAGACAGCCTTCTGCTACCTGGTAAAGTATTACCAGCCATACTTTACAGAGGAACAACTTGTAAAGAAACTGCGTACCCTGTTAACAACCAAAAATGTTTTCAGCACAGTCACAACTCTACCCTCCACCACGGTGCCTGACAAGCTCACCTTGCCTTTTTTTTTTATCAGGAATAATGCGTCTATCCCAGAGTTTTTTTCCAAAATATCCAGGTAATTTATCATTCTATCATCTGCTATTAATGGCACGAGCATATAAGTGAAATAAAAATACTTGAATCGGAGAGATTAATCTGGTAAACAGCCATTAAGACTATTTTGCTACTTTTCTGCAAAATCACGCATTGGTCCCACAGGTGCCTGCCTTGCAAAGATCAGAATAAACAGTGTCATTGCATGAAACAGTGAAGTATTTATGAAGTGGTTAAATTGCAGCCCTGCATGAGAGTTTGGGGGAGACTGTTAATTATTCCTGTATAAACTAAGAGTGGAAATTTTAAATTTACTTATCAATAGTCATCTTCACTTCAGAATCCCACCACTATACAACAATTATTAACCAAATCAGTAAAAGGGGGATTTTGGACTATTTAAAAATGTAAACGGTTACTGAAAGGGCTTATCTGAGAATTGCATACCCACATTTAAAAGAGTTCGGACCAGAATTTGAGTCCTTCGCTAGAGCTCTGGTGTCAGGCTTGGGCACTGATTGCACTGTGTGTGCGGTCACGGAGCTGGGCAATGAGCTGAGAGAGGGAAGGCATCAGGGGGGTTTTAGCATCCTCCCTGGCTTTTGTGGCCTGGCCGTATCTCAGAGGAGGCACACACTGCTCTTTCTGCCTCTCTAAACTGGAAGTGTGTGTGTGTGTATATGAAAAAATGCCTGCCTCTGCTCACACTTAACAGCATTCCTGTACGAGACCAGGTACAGGAGACATGAGATCCTAGGAGAACAACAGAAATCAGAAGTGAATCTCAAGATTATGTTTATAATAAATATATATCTGTTCTTGCTTACTGAAGCACAGACGTATCCATAAACCCCGGTGCTCAGACCAGACACTGAGGGGTTTAATACAAAGCAGCCAGTGTCTATGCCAGCTTTGTCCTATCTGGGAATGATGAGAATAAGAAGCAGGCACTTGCTGCACAACGGGCACATGAGGGATCCATCAAAGTAGTACTACAACTAGCTTCAAGGGACACCAAACATAAAAGGCTGAGATGACGGGCACAGTCCCAGGAAAGGGAGTTTCCCACGTTAGAAAGCATCTCCCTTTTCCCACAGGGTCTTATCCCAGAGCCCACTAAAACCAAGGGGAAGCTCCTACTCATTTTCATCTAAAGTGCACCCAAACTGCTCCTGCTGCTCCTGCTCTCTTTATAAGGCAGGGTTGCATTATAAGACACAATGCTAATATTGACATGAATACAGTAAGAACCGTGAAACTCCACGAAGGTCTAAACTGCACCACAATCTATAGGATTTAGGGCACGGCCATGGAACTGCCTTCCTGTGGAACCTGTGCAGGAAACCTGAAGAACGCCCAGAAGACTGCACAATGCTACTACATATTATTGCTGACAAGTGTCCTAGGCGATTCAACTTCTCTACCACATATTGCATCAAAAAATTTTATATCTGGGTAGGTTTGCTGGTATTGCTAACTCACCATCCCAAATTTGGATTTTATCTGTTTCATCACCCTTGAGATCCCATTTTGACGGCTGCAGTGTGAATGCTGAGGACAGGGATTCACCTCTGCTTCCTGCTATAAGAACAAGGTCTTACTCAGACAGTGCTTAGTTCCATGAAGTCCTCATCCTTCATTTGCTTTATAGGTGCTGTTAGAATGGAAATTGTACTGAGAACCAAGCCATCCTGTTCTGCAGTAATATTGAAGAGAAATACCGTGTCAAAATTGGTTGCAAAAATCTTGCAGATACTTCTCCCCTCACAAGAGGTTATTAATTTGTTATGCATTCAATCTATTTTAGGAATCCAACATTTAGCTCAGGTAAACTTATCAAAAGCTTGTTGATATTTCTTTGGCTGTAGATCTGATTTGAGAGGCTCTTACTGGAAGTTAGCCTCACTTCTAGTTCCAGATCTTCTCCTGTATCAACCTCAAAAGCCCCAAGTCGTGCTAATCAACAAGTTATCCGGTGTGCTTTAAAATGAACTGTGAAACGGTACATTCAAAGAAAATGGAACTATGCACGCACACAAAAAAAGACAAGAATTTTTAAGAAGTCCTGTTCAGCTTCTCTCCGCATGTTTTTTAAAAAGCCAGTCTTGTCAAAGCTGTGGTTTGGAGTGTGGCCACAGAAAGCGCCAAGTCAGCAAAACTGGGCGCACTCCAGGCAGGGAGTGGGAAGGAACAAGTGTCTGTGGGCAGTATGTGAACCTCTTCAGATGGATCTGCTAAAGGAATAATGAAATGGTGCCACAACTTCAGTTAAAATATGGGGGAGATAAATGCTTAGACGGCAGTTCAGAGCAATAGCACAAATTAATTGTCTAATTGTGAGGTATAATTTAAGCTTTTACCAAGTCTATCAAAATGTATACAGACTACATATTCATGAGAAAAATACCATTGACTCTGTATAATCAATAAAATCAAGAGTCCCTATGAGATTCAGCTATTTAGCCTGCCAATCTTTATGACATTACAGTATTACTCCTCTTGGTTTGAGATGTTTTCTCCTTTCAGCTGTTACTATGCCTGCACAAATGGGAAGAAGCCAAATGATTGCACTGAGGAAACAGTGAAGCTGAATAGATACAAAATGCTGTCAAACACACTGAGAGAACGGAAAAAATACGCCTTTAATTTCTTCCAGTTCTTGCCTATTCCTTCTATCAGCAGTTGGGCAGGGGGAAGGAAAATAAATCAGACGCAAGAATGATTGTCCAGATGACAATACTCCACTCAAAGACCCATTGATAAAATGTATAGGACTAAAAATGCATGAAGAAAAACAGGATTAAAAAAATCATCTCTGGAGAAATGCATAGAATAGCCCCCAAATCCCGTGCCCTCTCCTAGCCTGAAGTGAACAGTAAGGGATGCGAGGCTTCGGGGTGTTTAACCCAGGCCTCCTCTTTAAAAGGAGAGAACCAGCACAAAGAAGGGCTTTCTAAGAACAAGCACCTGCTAGGAAAAGCCTGATTCCCTCAACAACAAGAACATCTGAATCAGCCCCACTCCTCGAAGCAATGCTGAGCTCACTGCTCCCTCCAACCCCGCAGCAGAATTTCTATAGGAACTGAACTACCTCCGTCTGGGTTTCCTTGTCATCACGTAGAGGAGAAGCCACAGTGAGGGAGTTACTGTGGCTGGGCGCTGAATTAACATCCAGCTCACCAGCCCCTGTTTGCCTTTTTGATCCTCTGCATTCAAAGGGCCGGACTCTGCCGGGGTCCTGGCAGCAGGGGCACGGTGCTACAGACAGGCACGCTGCTCCCCGGCTGCGCAGCCTGCGGAGCCCTGGACGCTGGCTCCCCTACAGCCCTCCGCTCACCGGCTGTGCCATCCTCTGCCCTGCGTTACAGGAATGGTTATCCCGACGTGCCTGGCCTGCCCTCGCCCCTCCTCTCTCCGTGGGTAAAGCACACGAGGTCTGGAAGAGCTGCTCTTCTTCGTGCACTGCTGTGAGATTTCTGCCCGCAGGAACAGCACCTGGGTCTGACAAGTGAAACAGCAGCCTGATATTTTCTGGCCGGTATTATTAAATGGTGGGTTGCCCTCATCATGATCCCAGTTAAGCCAGTAAGTGTTTTGCCATCAGCTTCAGCAGAAGCGTGTTCAAGCCCTAGGTACCAAGGATTTGATGATGACAGGTCACCTAGAAAATGAACTGAAATTTATCAAGGATGCTGTTGCTCTCGTATCAAAAGACAGACAGAGTGGTGAGAACTGGGAGGACAGACAACACATGACCGTTTTCACAACACATCACTATAGAGATCAGCTAAAACTTGAACCTGATAAGAAAGAATGCCTTTCTCAGAAATTGCATGGAAATGCATGATCCTTAATAGATTTTCTGCTGTAGATCTCTTTCTCCCTTTCTTTTGATGGGCAATGGTCACCTTTAAACGTTTGACTTTGATACTGCAAGTAATTATTGCTACCACAAACGCTGCAGTAACATTTATTAATTGCACACTGTTTCTCTTCAGATGTTAATGGTGACCGTGATGCAGTTTCACCTTCCTTCAGTAAAAGAAATCCATGAACTACTATGTGGTTTTCTCTATACATCACTGAACGCTCCGCTGTGCGGGCTGTCTGACAGTAACAGACTTGTTACCCTATTTGTACCTTGGTAATGTACTGCTAAGAGGAATTAATAGCTTGCTAAGCAGAACTACTTTGCTGCTTTCTGTATGCTTTGCTGGCATTCACACTGTCCTGCATGATTTTCAGGCTTTAATATCAACTTTGCGAGTGCATCTGTCAAAGACAATTAAGTTATATGACAGATATAATTCGTATTGGACCAATCCATGCAAATCTTTCATTGTTGCAGGTATGAATATTTCATATTACACAATGAGAAACTAAAAGCAATTCAATTTGAGGTAGCCATGGGGTCTCCAGTAAGGACGTGTGGTTTCGTACATACTCCAGCCCTTTGCACTGACCTTGGGCAGAATTTTTGAAGTATATATAAAAAGAATAAATGTATTGCCTGTGGTATTCAAAGAAAATGAAGCTGGCACTCACAGACCCTGTGCTATACTAAACTCTTATCAGTGAACAGAACTTCCTTTTAAAATGAGTGTAAAAAGCCAGCTAATTTTCCTTACTACTCTAGAATAATTTATTAGGATTTTATTTTTGATAGCAACAAAGAAAAATGGAAATGTGAATCCCATATTCTTTCCTCTGTGTGCACACTTAACTCCCTCTATATTCACAAAGACATCTTGCTGGTCTCATTTATACTACACTCGTGAAACTTGAATGTACAGAAGTCCAGTTATCCATGATTTTCCCTGATGTACTCCAGCTTAATTTCAAGCCTTTCTCCTCAAAATTAGAACCGAATTATTAACTATATAAACCTATTGCAATGATGAAGCTAAAAACATAAAATTAAGTATCCAGGAACAAAAATTCCAAGCATATAGATCAAAAAGTTTTCAGAAAAATATGGCTGAGATTCCTAGCATATTGACAATAGCAGAATGCAACAAATAAGGAAAATTTATGGAGCATAACTAATATGACGTAATCTATGTTACAGAGTTGTATGACTCCTGGATATAGAATTTAAAAACTTATTAGATGAAACAAAAGTGGAACATCGTATGCTCTGTGCTATGGTCATTCCCCCTTCTCTACATTTGTTAAATTCATTTATGACATGCATATACTGTTTTAAACATAACGGATGGAATGCTTCTATTTATATGCCTTTCAGCACACTTATTACTCCAATTACATTGATTATCCTTCCCATTAATTTTAGATTATTTTATTATTTTTGAAAGGTGCTGCCAAATCTGCTTTCCTTTAGTGGGAAATCCTAAGAGAGATCCAAAACCGGTAGAAAATTAATGCAATTTTTTGAAAATAAAATTTCAAAATAGTAGGTGGACTACAAAAAGCAGTGACTACATCATCATTTCTTTATGTTTGTTCTCTAGAAGACGCACCCTGCAAACTGCTCGATATTCAAAATTTGACCAGCTAAGCTACATAACAGTTGTACGCCTGAATTACAGGGCACGTAATTTGGCCTCTACCTTCAGTACATGCCACTTTCCTTCAGCTTTTGCTTAACACGCATAAATGGTGGAAATGTCTTCACTTTCCTACATCACTTTAAGAGGAATGTTCAGTGAAATAACTTCCATGAAACACATTAAGCAGATCTAATTATGCAATTATTAGAATAAAATAGCCTTTATTCTGTGGGGTTTTTTTTGCAAAAGCAAAGGATAATGTCAGGCAAAGTGCTGCTGTTTAATATGCTCATGTGCTGAAGTGCCTTCACCTGCCTTCTAGCATTTTAAAATAGCACGTTTCATTCAAAAAAGGATGCCAATAGTCACCAACTTTGCTAAACACACAGATTTTAAACACCTAGTAAATATTGTTTAATTCTCTTCACATTTCAGAAAATGCATTTTAAAATGGACTGCACCGGGCACTACACGATCATGCTGATCACTTGTTGCTAAATAAAAAGGATGTAGGCTGTCTCAAATGACAGGGAAACATGACAGATATGGATCCATGAACTAATTATGAGCAAATGCAAGAGCTGATATTAATGCATGCCTGTGAAATAATCACGTTGGTACTACAGAAATCAAACTGTCAAACTTCTCCACGGAAGTGAAAAAGCAACAGTAATTACAACTTGTGAATTGATGACAGCCTGCCTGTACCTTTGTTCTTATTTCATACAGACCTCACTTTTTTCTCCTTTTTGGCTTTGTTCCTGCATAAACTTTTAAAGAGCGAGCTATTTCACTCGAACATCAGAAACCTATACTGGCAAATACAAATTTATTGCTATTTCGACAGGTATATCCAAAACTAGAAGGGCTAATACTCATGAGAAAAAAAAAAAACACACAACACACCAAACCCTCTACTGTTGAAAAGTCTAAGACACAGGAGGGAAAAAAAAAATACATAGAGAATACTTCCCATGACCAAACATTTCAAGCCATCTGAACACTGTTCACTCGCTGCAAAGTTGCCAATTCTAAACCGAGGACTGAAGGAACCTTACTAAAGGAGACCCAGTAACCCAGTGATCCTCCAAGACCTCTGCTTGAAGGTAGATTTCTCCAAAAAATTCTCAGATCAAATCGTAACCCTTACCGTACCATTAATGGTAGCTCTCCGAAATAGTGCATACTATGTGTGTTATCACAGCACTTTTTTAAAGCTCTTCAAAGAATATTTCTGTTTGATAGCATTTTTGTTAGCAACATTTCTATAATGTAAAGGCTCCTATCACTATGCAGCAAATATGTGGGTTTTTTTGCTCTTATCTTATGTAGTGCACTCGATAAGGGGTACTACTGAATCTTCTGCACGCTGCATTACAAAGAAAACTGTCTTTTTGTAAGGCATTTTCTCTCCGCTGCTTTCACATAAAATAAAGGCTCTTGTAACTGCATGTATCTGACTGTATTAATACTCAAATGAAAACTGAAACCCTTCTACTTTCTCTGAACTATAAATCCCTGAAAAGATTCTTGCCTTTCCAATTGTGTTCACTGTAATAAAGGTTAATATTGAACTGAACTTATCGTATTCTAGCATCACATGTTAAGTTCCAAATCGGTGTGTGAGATCTGTTTTCTCTTTTATTGTTGAAATTAAAGGATAGGACAAAATGATGGCAATATTATTAAAAATAACACAGAAAAAGCATTTTACTTAAAGACAGTTCAAACCTATTGCTTTCATGAGGAGGAAAGAAAACATGGTGCAAAGTACTGGGGGGAGGGAAGGGAAGAGCATCTGTTGAAAATTAACTACTTCAACATTAATTAACACATAATTCTCTACCCGATGAGATGGTGTTGTAGAAAGTATAAATTGAAGGCACGAGAGTAAGAAATGAGTCATCTTTGACTTACCGTATCAAAGACTATTGCTGTATTGCAGTCAGCATCCAAACACAGAGCATGAAGCTTCTCACAAATCAGAAAAAATATACAATCAATGAGCAAATCAAATTCATTGTAAAAATAAAGGCCAGAGATTAGTGTATGTATCCAAGGGTCTGGTTAGTCACAGCTTTGACTAGCCTGCTACAGAGCTCTGCAAAACAAGTATACTGCAGCAGTGTGGCAAGCATAGGATTGCAATGCATGTCCCATATATTCAAGCATAATAGAAAACATGGTCTGGAGCTTATTCCATGTGGAAGTGGGGTTTGTTTTACGCAGGCAGGAAAAAAAGAGAGGTTTTTTTTTCCTCACATAATAGAATTAGAAATGAAGATTTTTCTTGATTATTGTACACTATAATTCCCCAGGATATCAATTACATAAAGCAGGTGCCTCTGTCTCCTGTTTCCCAGATAAATGCCTGTAATCTCATTTCACAAATGATCCTATTTAGACAGGAGCCACCTATTGTGATGATATCATTTGCTCTAGTATCCATAAAAGGGCAACTTCCTACCAAACGTCATGACCCACTGACGACACAAATTTTTATAATATTGAGTGGGCAGGGTGGTTGATGGGGTCCCATCAATCTACAGCAGCTTCTGCTGATGTGATATCATGAATCCTGCATAATCATCTAAAAAGGCTGAAAATGAAGACAAGCATTAAACCTGTCTGGTGGAGCTCATTAAAAAGAAACATCTAAAACTGGGGAGAAAAAAAATCCTAGAGGTAATAAAGGCAAATAAAACATAACCACATAGCAGTGGTACCTTTTCAAATTGCCTTCTGCACTCACAAGGATCCTGGTAGACAGGAACAAAATCACTCTCAGTTAAGATGTGTAGCTGCCAGTTTCTTTTTAACAAATAATAAAGACTGTATATCCTCTTTTTCCTTGCAAATGCAAAATATACATTGACAGCAAAAAGGACCAGTGCTTCAATGATGCACAAATTAGCCCACTCTTAGTGAATATTTTTAGAATTAGCAACTGCTTGTCACAGTAGCTTGGAATATGAACTCTGTAACGAAATATTCTTAGACTGTTTGAAATCCAGTCTGCTAGACTGGTTTGCTTCATGCTCTAGCCTCATGGATTTAATTTCTCAGATGAGTGTTTTCTTAAGAAAAATAATTCCATTAAATATACATATTTGGGAAATGTTACGATACTCAGTTAGCTGAAATTAGTTTCCATCTGCCTGCTTTAACACATTGAGATCTGAGGAGAGTTAAAGCCGGTACGGGGTTCACTTGCTTCCCCACCCTTTCCCCAAGGGACTCGGTTGTGCCTAGTGGCTAAAGCAAATTGCTTAAGAACTTTGTATTTAATCTTTTTTCCTGGCAGAAGTTGGTAAGAACATCAAAAGAAGGTCTCCAGTCTCAAAAAATGACTTGAGGGCATTTTTCAACAGGATCTCCACAAATCCTGGTTTACATAGTCCTGTGTCGAACAGACCGAGCTGCATCTAAACAACTTCTTCATACACAGACAGAAAGGCACAACATTAGGATCCATCCACATTAGTGTTTGGACAACGCTCACCAGGACACCAGTCAAGCTGGGGTTTCACGGTGGAAAATTTTAAAGCTTAAAAGCACAAAACCCGAGCGAACTTTATATACATTTCCACTGATATAGTTCCACCACAACAGAGTTCACTTCTCAAAATCCAACCCCTCCATTGTAGATGGCCCTTCTTACACCTTGCATTTACTTCACAGTACCTTTGGGGCAGGGACTATCCTTTACTAAATTTCTATATTACACACAGGGAGGGTCCCAAAGGCAAGCAGCACAAATGTTTTAATATTAAAGTAACTCTTTCAGAGTTGACTACTACCACAGTGACTCACGTCAAATCTAGACGGGGTGAAAGCAAAATTTGAGCACAGCATCCACAGCTTCAAGATGCGGCCATGCTGTCGAAGCAGAAAAGTCAATGGGCTTTCTAAAAGGACCATAAAGATAAGAACTCCTTCCTCAGAGATTGAAAACAATGGAGAAAACCATTTCAGAGCACAGAATAGCCATTTAGACAAGAGCAAGTGCTTTCCTTCTCCCTCCCTCCTGTGTGCATCTTCAAGATAACACTAGCTGATCTCCCTAGATACGCTGTCTAGGCAAAGACATAAGTACAGCTTTGCCTCTGGGGATCATAACCTCTTCATTTCAGTACTGGGTGGAAGTAGAAAAGCATATACGCTCTGTGTCCAGATGGCATAAATATTTTCCATGCGTTTCCATGACAAAAGAAAGAGATAACACAAGAAACAGTTAGAAAGTGGAAGTGTGTGTGAGTGTAACAGAGACTGATGGTCCAGAAGTTTCTCTCTTGGCTAGATAAAAGATGATGAAATGGGAATGAGGAAAAAAAGAAGGCAGAAAATAGCTAAAAAGAATACTCATCCCTGCTCCATCAAATTCAGTCCTGCTTTGGGAAACACCCAACGTCAGACTTTCTTGGTAATGTACAAAGACTTTTCAGGCTGTTCCAGGATGTAGTAGGGAAGCGTGCATTTTCTTAAAACAATATCTTTTTCAGCATCTGAGCCAAAAGATGTCACCACTCTTCCTTAACATAGTTTTGAACTTGCCAAGCACACAGTGATGAGCTTAGAGCACAGCTTTCCCATGCAGAGGAGGATGGTAAACATGGTCCCACGGAAGATGCCCTCATGGTTCTGATCTTTCCTTAAAGGCCTCGAGGGCTTTATACGAGGGAGTGCTAAAGAGAATGGACCATCATTCCCAAACAGTTCCCATTCGTGTAGGCAGATATTGTGACAAAATGCCCCAAACATATTATTGTCTCAGGAAGGGCCTGAAGGCTTATACTGAAAGGACGACTCACTCCAGTGAAAGGAAAGATGTTGTATTTGGTCCAGAGGAGACTGTCGTAAGCCACAACATCTAACGTTAAGTGAGCAAACAGTAGAGGTCTGACAAAACTGCAGACCTCACAACAGAATAGTCTACGCCTCTTAATGTCTTTGCTTTACATTTGGGATCATAAAATGCCCTAACACCCTAACAAATAAGTCTAAAGGTCCTTAGACCATCTTTGAAATTCCTACTGGTCTTCCATTTTTCTAGCTTATTCTTTCTAGCATACTTGGAAACTAAATCTCCCCAGGCACTAGGGCCATTCTATAAATCTGCACTTTCTTGTGCAAAGAATAAGCAGACTGGATCTTCTTTAAAATGCCTAGACTTTCCACTAATTAGAACTGAAATCCAACTCGTAAAACACCACTGGATTATTGAAACTCCATTCTGAAAGGTAGGAGACAGAAAGGTGCTACTTTCTAAAACACCTATTGATATTTTAGTAGATAATATCTTTAAAGTAGAGATGGAAGGAACTGCTTCAGTTAAATGAGCTTGTCTGCTGATTTGAGTAGCAAGAAACCCCACCATCTCCAGTAAGTGTCACTGTAACTCATATTAACTAGTGCAGAAACACAAAATCAACAAAAAACTATACAAAAAAAAATTGCAATGCTTTCCTTCTAAACTGTGAACACCCAACAACCAGTACAAATAACAAGTGAATTCTTACATGTTATCTTTTTCCAGAAACAGAGTAGGAAAATAGTTACTGCACATCGTGTGATGCTTCCTTTAATCGTGTTACTCAGGTCACGCCTTGTGTGTGTCAATTAAAAGGACCATGCACACTAAGACAACGAAAAACCTTACAAGAACTCGCACCTCCACTCGCTCCTACAGCAAACAAACAGGAGAATTAAGCAAGGGTCTTAGACAATGACATTTTAGTCTACTATCCTTTCTAATCTTTGCAGCCTGGCTCAGAACCACTACAGGCTGAAAAGTGCATCCTCCTCCTTTTAGCCAGGTCTACGTGTGTCTAAAAATCTCTTGAGGAGATTCAGGTTCTTAGGAGAACCCAACTGATAGGACACATTGGACAGACATTACTACAAAATGCATCACGTTGCTGCACTTAAGCAAAGATTCCTCCTTAAATCCCTCTGAGATTCATCACGATTGCTTTTCAGCAAGACCACACAAAACTCCAAAGGGGGATTTCAGCCTCATAAGGCCAAATGTAATTTGTCATATTATAATAATGACGATGAAGAATAATCTGCAGTTTTTAATTACTTGTCAAAATCCTGTTACCCAACAAAAAGCTAGAAATATCTATTACCAATATCATACCTAAATAAATTCTTAATAATCACAATAAATTATTACTTAATGGCTAAAACAATCAGAAAAAAGCCCTGCTCATAACCTCATTCTTATACAACCAGCTGCAGTGCTGGTATCCCAAAGAAAACATGAATGTTCATTTTAATTTCACACTCCATTAGGAGTACAGGTGTAAAAAAAATCTACTAAATAAAAAGTGACATGTTCTGATGGGAAAACACATAATTTTCATTTCCATATCAATATTAAAATTGAGAGCAGAAACGTGTAAAATTTTTAAGGGGGGCTTTACTTTTGTTTTTCAAAGCCTGGTTAGCCCAATTGTTGACTGATAAGGGAAGACCATGGTTTGCATCTAGTGGTCCTCCTAAATAAATCATCATTGTTTGGGAGAGTGGAAGAAATGGATAACAAGTTCTGTCTGATGCCATTGTGTCTTTGAAACTGTTCATTTTACTAAGTCATTCTCTTTTCAATGGAACTCCCTACTGCTTTGAAAGGGAGCTGTGTTGAAACATTAATGGCCCAGAAGTTTGTGCAAAATACAGTTTAATATAAGCAGTACCTAAATACTCTCTTCTACCATAGATCTTGATACTGTAGGATGCCTGGTAGAAAGAGCCAAAGATCAGACGGGTGGCAGGCTTCGTCCTCGTAGCCTATAAATCTAATTTTTAGAGCATTTCAGATCAGGATTCTCTATAAATTACAGTTATTGTGACAAAACATTCCCATTGCCAGACAGGTGATTTATGGAGACAGTTTTCTTCAATTGAACATAAAAGCTATAAAATGGTCCTAACATTGACCAGCAAAGTTATGGTACGGTCATAAACCTGTGACATGAAAAAAAAGAGGGTTCTTGCAGGTTCGGATGTCAGAAATTCTTTATATTCTGGTATTACCAAGGTGGAAGACGCATCTGTGAGCAGGACAGCTTTGTGAACAACAATACCTCGCTCATTTGGAGGCAAGGCTGTAAAAACTTCTGGCTACCCTTCAATGCAAGTGTTGAAGAATGGCCACAATAACAAAGAAGACAATCCTGAAACACCATGCGCCAATAATAACATAAAAAACTGTACCATTAATGCCTTCTTTTAAAGACAATGAGATCGCTTCAAAAAGTTCACTTTTCTTCTTAACAACATCTCCAGAGCGTTTAATTTAGAGGCTTTTAATAGCCTACCCTTCCTTCCTTCCTTTTCAGAGCTTCCAGTCTTCTCTTTGCAGTGGCATTTTCAGAATGTACCCAAGAACTTGGTATCTCAAAATGATCATTGGAAAAGAAAAATAAACAATGAACACCTGTTCTCCCTGTGGAGATGTGTAAGCTTACAGCAGTTAAGAAGTGTCTCAACTTTGCACTGCTAAATTTTAACAAACTTTGCATAACAGGGGCATTGTTTTAACCAAACCTACAAATATTTTTCTCAGGTAACACTGCCTCAGAAACCATGGGTCTGAGAGTGTCACTGTAGGCTTTCTGAACCTTTCTTCTTTTGAGTAAAAATAGTTACCAGTGACTTGTGATAAATGACAGGCTTTTTTTTCTTTCTATCTTCCAGTTTTCTGATCACTTCTTTCACTTGCAATCCTGTGTTCCTTGCGTTGATTTCCCCTTCCCAATTTTCTAAGTTCAAATAGCCGAAAAAGTCATGCGAGACAATCTTTTCCTATCTGTTTTTGGACTTTCCACATTCCCAGTGTCTTTGAAAGATGACCAGTAGACTTTATGACAAAACTGAAGATGTTCGTCTAACAAATCATTCTAAAAACTATGGAAAAAAATATAACGAATAGGAAGGACTTGGAAGATGACCAAAGGATGATCAGGTTCTGGCTGTGGAGACTGGTGACGAGTGGCGTTCCTCAGGGGTTAGGACTGGGATCAGCGCTGTTTAACATCTTTGTCGGTGACATGGACAGTGGGATTGAGTGCACCCTCAGCAAGTTTGCAGACAACACCAAGTTGGGTGGTGCGGTCGACACACTGGAGGGAAGAGATGCCATCCAGAGGGACCTGGACAGGCTTGGGAGGTGGGCCTGTGCAAACCTCACAGAGTTCAACAAGGCCAAGTGCAAGGTCCTGCACATGGGTCAGGTCAATCCCAAGCACAAATACAGGCTGGGCAGAGAATGGATGGAGAGCAGCCCTGAGGAGAAGGACTCAGGGGTGTTGGTTGACGAGACGCTAAACAAGACCCGGCAATGCGTGACTGCCCCAACCCTATCCTTGGTTGCATCCAAAGCAGCGTGGCCAATGGTCGAGGGAGGGGATTCTGCCCCTCTGCTCCGCTCTGGTGAGACCCCCCTGCGGTACTGCCTTCAGCTCTGGGGTCCTCAGCACGAGAAGGACCTGGACTTAGAATCATAGAATCATTATGGTTGGAAGAGACCTCAAAGATCATCAAGTCCAACCATATACCTGATGCCACCCTGTCCACTAAACCATGTCTTGAAGTACCACATCTAAGACTTGTTGGAGAGAGTCTAGAGGAGGGCCACAAAACGATCCGAGGGCTGGAGCACCTCTCCTGTGAGGACAGGTTGAGAGAGTTGGGGTTGTTCAGCCTGGAGCAGGGAAGGCTCAGGGAGACCTCAGAGCAGCTTTCTACTACCTAAAAGGGGCCTGCAAGAAAGCTGGGGAGGGACTTTTGACAAGGGCAGGGAGTGATAGGACAAGTGGTGACAGCTTTAAATTGGAAGAGGGAACATTTAGATAAGTTATAAGGAAGAAATTCTTCCCGGTGAGGGTGGTGAGGCAGTGGCAGAGGTTGCCCAGAGAAGTTGTGGATGCCCCATCCCTGGAAGTGTTCGAGGTCAGGTTGGATGGGACGTTGAGCAACCTGGTCTGGTGGGAGGTGGCCCTGCCCATGCCAGATGATCTTTAAGGTCCCTTCCAACCAAACCATTCTATGATTCTAAATCTCACATCAAGAAACCTGTTCTCCCTTGACCAGCTGAAGAACCCAGTACATCTTCAAGTAGTACAACTGTATTGGCAGTTTACAAATGTGATCAGTAGCCACATTTCAGAGAAAAACACTAGGATAGGACTACAGGCTTATGACATGCTCATGTCAGTTGTGTGTAAGGGAGGAAAACGTTTTCTCCGATGCTAGAACCTCCATCTTCACATTTGACTTCAGTGACCATGAATGACAACAATGAGATGTGAAGATACCAATGGCAAAGACTAAAATGCCTTGGTTTGAGGTGTTAGGTCTCAAACGCATGGCGCCATGCTTGTGTTTGTCCAGTGCACTGTAAATAATGAAGAATGGTTTGCTCTTATGTTAGGGAATGCAAACACAGGCAAAACATCTTTTATACATATGTGAGATCCGTACTGCAAAAAGCTTGCTACCGTTTATGCTCAGCCACAGGTACTAAGGTTAATAAGTAAGTATTGAAACTACCAGGATCAAACTTCTGGTTGAGCCTTACCCAGTCATATGGTTTGAAGTTAAAAATACCCCAACTAAATCGTTAAGTCTGAACTGCTGAAAATAATGGTCATTAAGATTTCCTCTACTTACCTCTGTAATGAATTTAATTATCTTTATGCCTTGAAAAAAGAAAGCAAAATAATTGGAAAAAGGAATTATTCACTTATAATACAAGCTGAACTTCTGCTTGAAGAGGAAAGGAGGAGCTGAGGTTTTAGCCCAGGGAATGTGAAGACTACAACTCTGAGATTTGGCTTTGTGTAAGAAACCAAGGAGAAAGCAGCAGAGAAAAGCAAAAGCAGATAAACAAGATTTTGGGAAGGGGCAGGGGAGAGACGTGTGTCAGCAGCTGCAGACAGCTCAAAGGCTTTCTCAGGGGCTGGTGAGCCCAAAGGAGGCACTTCGCACATGTGAGGTTCCAAGTGGAAGCTCCATCTCCAAGTCACAGACAGCCTACAAGCTCTGATTAACATTTCGTGGCTATTTGCTAATAACAACAATGTAATTTTGATTGTCTGGTGTGTAAACAAAAGTTCTGCTTCACATAATCTAGGCTATGTACCTCCAGTATGCAAATACGACTACTTTGTAAGTCCAACATTAAATGTGTGCTGCACTGCAACAGCTGGAGTACCAGAGTTTGGACCTTTTCAAGTCGAAACGTGGGGTTTGACATCATGTTCGGGTCCCTGTTCTGGCTGATACACAGTGATCCGAGATGACAAACTTTGTTCTGAAGGTGAAACAAAGTCAAGTTCTGTAACCTCAAATGTTGCCATGAGACAAAACAGTCGTCTTCTGGCCATATCGCATCACAGGCACTGGCGCTAATCCATTTCCAGGCATCACAGCTCATAAACTCAGAACTATTATGGACTCGATAAAGTCAATCAATACATTAGTTAAGTGAGATGGAATGATTTAGCTCTTACGGAAAAAAAATAAAAAAATACAGGGCTCTTTTTCGTTGTAGTTTTTGAGCATTTCGGAATAACAAATCTCAAGAAAACTGAGTTCAGACAGACACTCGTGCCTTGGAACATTCACTGGAAATACAATCAGGAAAATAAAGACTGTTTGTTTTGTTTAAATAAATTGAGAGGTCTTTTAAGCAAGGACTGCTTCTTAGTATCTGTTTTACAAAGCCCTCTTGAAGAGCTTTTCTTCTGAGACCCTACTTCATACCAAATATGTGCAACAGCTTGACAGTATACCGGTTTTGTCCCCCACAGATTCGAAGTGTCAAGCTCTAAAGTATCAGCATATCACTGGCGAGTTTTTCCAAAGGTGAAAAAACCTATAGTACTTAAATGACTTTTCCCCAGTGCCAAATCTGAGCTACATATAAAAACATGGTACAGGGGTAATGGGAGGAAATGTGGTACACCAGGTGCCACAATATGCATTAAAAATACATTTTGATGCAAATTCTTTTCAATCTCACATGTTAACTTAAAGTAATAAAGGTAAACAGCTGCATGTATTTACACACATCAATAATGAATGTTGACTTGTCACAATCTTTACGAGGCCTGTTATATCAGCAACTGCCTTTTATTTTGGAAACCAGCTGAATTACATATAATACTTCCTTTTTCGGAAGAAAAAAAATATTCACAACATGGGAGAGTAATGAAAGAAACCCCAGAATAATGAAATTATATACAATACTCATTATTGCAATATTCAATACTCAAAGATGCAATAATTTCATATAATAGCAGTTAGATCTTCTGACTCCTCTATCAGCCTACGTTGTCATTTCAGAGATCCTTCCTCCCATCCCAAAACAAAGTTCCCAAGCTGACATGTACTACAACTTCTAATTCATTTTTTTCAGCTTGAATAAATCCAGAGGCTTCCAGCATAAGCTGTGGCAGTTAAAATGTGCAGTGAAAGGACTGTTTAGCACGACTACTAAAAATAGCGAAGTTATTTCTGACAGAGCAAACAAAATAGTAGAAACATGCTTTCAGTACATTATTCCTATTAAGTTTCACATTTCTTGCAGAAAGACAATGTGTGCAAGACTACTCCTTAACAGGGGTAAGGAAGAAGCACTAAAATCCTCTAGCAATAGCTCAGAAAAGCATATTACAGTACATCTGTCAACTGGCTGTTCCTTAAGTGTGGCTGAGGGCCAGAGAATGATACGACAAAAAAGTGGTATCAGTAATAGATTATTTAACACTGCCAGCACGCAAAGGGAAAACATCAGCAGTAACATTAATATTCACAGTGGCAACCTTTGATGCCTTCCTAATTTCGATTTGACCTCAGTGAGAAACTTGCCAAGACTGTTGTGGTCCTGTGATTCTAGTCGTTTCTGAAAGGACAATACCCCCTGCATCAACCCTTCATCGTGATTGCCCCATAAGAACCTACAAACATTTGATAACTTGGATTTTGCAGACTAGAACTGAAGCACGCTGGCAAAGCTGATATGTGTAGAAGTCACTATGGTTACTGCCTACACTTGCTTTGCCTCCAATAAAACCTTTCATTTCCATAAGCATTAAAATTCACCAAATGCACCAAAATTATTCAGACAAAAAAAAATTCTCTTTGGTTTATAAGCCTCTTAGCTGTGTTGCTTTTATCTTTTTAAGTTTAGACTCTTAGCTGAGGCATATTGCTACACATCTGTGTATAAGGACAATTATTGCAGTAAAAACCTTGCGGTGGAAATGCTTTGTTAGACCATAGCTTCAGCAGCGTGCGCAGAACAGCGCTCTGCTTTTGGCCAGCGCAAAGCCAAAACCCAGAAAATGCTGTAGCAGATGCCAGATGAGAAGCAGTAGCAGGGGATTTAGCAAGCCAAAATACACTTCGTATTATTGTAAATCTTTCCACTTCTAAGAAAATGAAAAGTTGGTCTTCCCTGATTAGATTCCCTGTCTGTTGTAATAACAAACAGCTATATGTAAAACTAATTTTTTTTGTTTTGCTTTATCTTATAGCAATCAGCGTGACTCTTCCTTTCAGTATTCTTACCTAAATTTCAAACTAGAAGCTAAAGCTTACAATATTTCCTAAATTCACTGCCATTTGGTATACCTTAAAACTGTTTAACATTGTGGCCAGTGGCTGTGTCCTCGACAGTCACTAAAAAACATTTCTTTCTTTTATTCTTTTACTGCAGGTAGCTTTCTACTCAAGTTCCTCCCGGCATGCCAAGTGATTTTGCACCTTGCTATTGCCTGTTATTTTGAAAACCTGCCTGAACCACCATCACCACTCCTCCTACGTGGAAGTAACCTATTCTACCTCTTTTCACCTCAATGCCTCCTTACAGCTAATTGCCGTTAGTCACCAGGCGATATATCCAACAGAGGTAGATCAAGGCACTCTTTATCAGGTCAAGTATTTCCCCCTTCTTACCCCTGTATCTGATTTTGCTGATGCTCCCCTTTAGGTGAACGTTCTTCATGTTGCTCTTCTTATCCTCAACGAGGTCCTCTGAAGACATTCACTAAGAAACTTCTCCCCCTTTTTCAGGAAGGGCAGAGTGCTCGCTGGGCACAGGACATGCAGGTAGAATACACGAAACCTTTAGTAGGAATTAGACTGAACTATAGTGATAGTTTGTAAATGCTGTCAGAGGCTTATTCCTGCCTCTGAGGCAGGATATACAGTCCCCTCGACACCCAGTTGCACATAATCTCTTCCAGCCCTGCCAGTCCCAAGTACTCAAACACCTCCATGTCACAAACGGAGCCTTCCAAAAACCATCAATGCTTTGTTAAAAGATAGATATGCAAATTTCACTTGATTTTGATTTTGTCGTTGGTAGGGTATGTGCACATAGATTTCCAACCTGTAAGAACTATGAATACTGCCTGTCATACCATACTTTCTTAACCCAAATGAAAAACAAATCTTTTCCGGTAATCCCTCATTTTCAGAATAACAGACTTTGGACAACGCGTTAAATGTCACATGAAACAACAAATCAGCAGTGGTCACTTCTTCACGTGCAATTTCCATTTAGGTACAGTAAAGAGGGAGCAAAGTACTCCCTAGAAGTTCAAAGGACTCAGCTGTTGGTTTAAAATAGTTTAATCTATGGCTTGAAATCTCCAGTGTTCATGGACAAACATGTGACAAGGCAACTACTTCACGCCTTCAGCATCAATATCTACGTAAGACACAGAAAGTGGTAGGAATAGTATTGAACAATTCTCTGCTCGAAATTTTTCAATATAAATGAGAATATGAAAAAGGTTTTCCTTCTGATGAAGTCTTACCAAATGCACTTGTGTCTGAGTTTCAGCAAAAACAGAAGAGCAGTTAGTGGGAGCTTATAAAAGCTGGCTAAGTGTGGAAGGAGAGTACACCAAAAGGCTGGTATTTATTGGTAGAGTGCTACTCTGACTTTTAAGCTGTTTCCTGTTACTCTTGCCTACTGCTCCTGTCTTCTTTCCTGGGAGAAATGCCAAAAAAAATAAAGTGACCTCTGTATACTAGCTATTAAGTATGTCACATCATGCTACTTAAAATATGTTACAAGCTGGCTGGCACAGAAACACATTTCCTTCCGTTTGGGAGCACATATATCCAGTACAATGAAAATTCACGGCCCCAGCTTCTTGGGCAGCAAGCAGTCATCCCTAAATATGGCTTTACATAGGGATTACAAGATATGGCAGAGTATCTTGATCCATAAACAAGATAATTTACAATGGGACAATATTTAAGACAAATACAGACCTTGTTCAGATCAAATTAATCCAAGTTAGGGATCAAATGACCTGTAAAGCTAGGAATTACGCTCTAGATATCATTCCAAGTAAAGCTAGAAGCACATAGAAGACATGCCTCCACTTCACCTAAAGCACAGACAAATACAGTGCAGATTCACAAGCATTGCAATTGAATACACAGTATAAAGAAAGCACAGCTATTAAAAAAAAGCCATTATCATACAGAACTCAGTTGGCAGACAGATTTAAGGAGACAATGAAGACGCTGAGGAAATGGCAACTTTTATGGGCCTGGAAGATACCGAGAGACAAAGTGAGCCGCAAGCAGTGAAAAAGAAGAGAGAGTAGAGCAAGCCTGTGAGAAACTTAGCCAGGGATGGAAGCAGGGGTAAAAATCTTTGCTATAAAGAGGGAAACGTGCCCCGCAGTCTGTTCTGCCCTACCCACACGTGTCAGACAGGCAGAGGAGGGTTGGTCGGCGTTACCCACCGCCAGGCGTGAGCTGGGGGGCTGCTGGCCCCAGGGCTCGGCCAGGAGAAAGATTTCATCTTCCATCTTTATGTTTGTAGCGGGCTCTGCTGTAACACAAGTGGACAGCTCCATCTAGAGGGCCAATATTCCTTCAGCTGTTCAAATGCTCTAATTGCGACTAATTAATCTTTTATTGATCCACAGGTCAGCACGTACTCAAAAGGGCACTTCAAGCCGTTGTCCCCTTGGCAGGGCCTGCCAGGGCAGGGAGCAGGCCTTGGCCACCTCACCTTCTGCAAAGTCTGAGCGGCTGAAGAGAGAACCAAGCTTTCCCCGAAACCTACCTCTTTGTTTGAATGGTCTCCGACACCAGGCCGGCCAGACCAATTTTGCGGCATCCATACAATGCCACAGACTGAAGGCTACTCTCATTTTGGGGACGAGAATGGGTCCCCAAGGCAAAGGGTTCACAAACTCCTTACCACTAGTGTGTCATATGAAACAGTCAGCCAAAGTGTTTCCCACCAGTATCTTGATAAACACATCTTTTGGGGAGGAGAATGGGTCCCCAAGGCAAAGGGTCCACAAACTCCTTACCACTAGTGTGTCATAAGAAACAGTCAGCCAAAGCGTTTCCCACCAGTATCTTGATAAACACATCTATATTCGGTAGCAAACAGAGCATCAGTAGTCAAAGTTAAAGATATGTTTTAAAATGCTGAGATTATCAAAGAGGATGTTCATAATCCTTTCTGGGAGAATGGGTCCCCAAGGCAAAGGGTCCACAAACTCCTTACCACTAGTGTGTCATAAGAAACAGTCAGCCAAAGCGTTTCCCACCAGTATCTTGATAAACACATCTATATTCGGTAGCAAACAGAGCATCAGTAGTCAAAGTTAAAGATATGTTTTAAAATGCTGAGATTATCAAAGAGGATGTTCATAATCCTTTCTGTTGCAAAGGTTTTCTCTACTGAACAAAAAGCAAGTTATTCTTTTCTATCGATCGTTTAACAAATATCTCCAGCAACATACTAATAGCGTTAATCACACAATTTAAAAGTGACATGCAAGTCTAACTTCATCCTCTCCATCGCTGGGCTGTGGCCTCTGTGCCAACCTCTTCTCGCAGAAGAGTTCCTCTTCTGCACTGATCAGGAATTTAAAAAAAAGCCTTTGAGTCGATCTCTCTGAACTCCCTTTTCCCCCAGTCACAGGCCAAAACATGTATCACAATGTCATTTTAAAAGCTCAACTCCACTGTAGCTTACTGTACTCCTGCAGGGGCTTATTCAAACAGGCAACCAGTTATATCAATATTATTCTTCCTGTTCACTGTTTTTCAGGCTCATGGGGTATGTAGCACCAAATATGCACTTTTTATAAATCAATATATTTAGATTCAGACAAGCTGTGTATCTGAGCAACAGCAAGGAGAGACTGTTGTCTATGCATTACATTTTCTCAGATTACTCATTTATTATACAATAGTGTTCTAAATTTTACCCATCACTTTCTTCGGGTGTTTGTTAGGAGGAAATTTTGACGCAAACAAGTTTGCCTTTTTCATAATGATGCATTCTGCAAGTTAAATATGAGCAGTTAATGTGAACCAATTTAAGATTAAAACTGCTGAGGTGATTACTGTAAGCAAGACATATTTGAGGGGAAAAAAAAAATGAATGGTCCTTTTCCTATAAAGTTTGATTGCACAACTAGCTACTCATTTCTTCACCTATTCTTTTTTGTGTTTTTCTCATTTAATACATATTTTGCAATAAGAATACAAAGCTAAAGACACAGAAGCAGAGGCAACAACTTTTACAGTTCTAGGTTAGGGTTTGTTTTTTTTTTAAATGGGCATATACTTCATGAAGCTTTTTTTTTTAAGGGATTCATTGCTTAAAACAAAGCTAGCAAACTACACAGTTATTTCTTCCCCAACTTCTTCCTACTTCAGGAATTCAAATCCAGTTTGCTGTTATTCAAAACAAAATTAGTTGCAGTGATGAGTCATACTTTTATGGTAGCAAAGAATGTAAGATGTATGTCTTTTTAGGTAGCACATGTACAATAGCGCATTTGAAGTTTTTTAAGGTGCCTTCTAACAGAGATGCAAGAACGTGGCTGAAGAGCAAGCTCAATGGTGGCAAAGAAAGTCCAGTGGACTCTCACATGTGTTTGCAAATACATACACCTATTACTCAACGGCACTGAATCTGTATGAAGACCGATGATAAGAGCTGAGTATCAAACACGAGAACTGACCTCCCAGCAGCTCTACTAAATAGCAGTCATTTATGCTCAAAGATATTCCCACTTTGCAAGCTCATCTTCATCCCCAAAACAGACCAATCCTTGAGCAAGTCCTGCCTCTTTGCAGTGCCTGGCTCCGATTTAAATCAATGTCTCAAAAACCAGTGGGCTAGGTGGCCACAGAAGTGGCACCATTAGTGTACCTGTGAACCATACCCCACAGTCCCAGTCTTTTGAAGAAGATACAGGTGAGATATGGACAAAAGACTTTCAGCATTTCAGTAAGTTTTCGGAGGTAGTCTCTTTATGAAAACCTCAATTAATCTAATTGGATAAAAGAGAAAAACAGCTTAGGTCAAGGGTACAGTGCTCAGAAAGGTATGGAGGACAAGGTAGCACACTCGGAAAGATGGAGAAGATAGTCTATTACAGTATATATCTAAAGAACTGGTATAGGGCAGAGATAATTTATAAAAATTTAGCATAGCTCTCTGTGTCAGGAACACATGACACACAAAATCCTACCCTTTCTGTGATACTTGGAATGGTTTATCCCTTTCTTGCTCTACCTGAAAACGGAACAGTATATGAACAGTGACTTCCAGTGACCAAACTACAGAAGTATCCAGGAGTATAATCCCAAAACTTCAAATGTCAAAGTCAAAACAAGACTGAGACTATTTCAGTCATTGTAGATGAATGTTCCTGGTCTAAATTAGTCAGCTGCCTGTTATGCAAGATCATCCTCCCTGCTAGTAATTCTCACAGGGTATTTACAGAACACTCTATGGGAATGGTGAGAATCTGAGCGAAGGTACCACCAGGAGGAGGCTACTTAAAAAAGAATATACTGCATGCATTTTCAGGCAGACATTTAAGTAGATGTTTCTATAAAGTATTTGCTTTTTCACATTCTATTATATATGCAGACATACATACACACACATGGATACACTGTGTTTGCATGTCATTGCGGGTAATTAGGAAAAGAAGGAATACATAAATATGTTTTAAAAAAATCTTTCTAGGGCATGAAATATTTCTGTTACTTCTGGATAGCAGAGGCTTATTTGGAAATAGCTTTCAAAATGCAGCCTTTGAAGAAAAGTATTTCACAAATCAAACTGATTATCTCAAAGCTTATTTTGCCATGATAACATCTACTGGAGTAGGAGGAAGAGGGAAGAGAGAAATCAGGGACATTTGAGTTTATATCATCCCAGTGGATTAAAATTTTTCCTTTTCCAGATGTTTGGTTCAATGTCCTGAAGAAGCTGTAAACCAGCTCATTAAAAAGATCACAACTAAATGCACACAAGATATTTTAACACAATGATCTGTTGCTTTTCTACTCCCTTTCTATCTTGCACTATCATTGCCTGACCATAGCTGGACTTGGGGTTGACATACAGTTTCATCTGTATGGGATAATTCCTGCCTGCTTAACTCAGGCTAAAAGATCCCTTTTTGGAAAAAACTTAACAAGTCAAGCAAACATAAGGTGGACTAACTCAAAAAAATCTCTCCAAACCACCTTTTGCTACTTGCATCATATGGCAGCACTGCTCTGTGTGCAGTTATCTCAGTTACCCTTCTGTCAATACACTCCTAGAGAAGCCAGGGAAGAGAAGTCAAGCAACGTTCTGATTTGTCATCATTATTTTTACCGTATGTTTTCATATTTATTTCTTAAGAGGTATAGTACATGAATTAAAAGAAGTTTGATTCATTTTATTTACACAGAATACAACCTGATCTGCACTGATTCAGAGTCCATCTTATTTGCTAAGGCACGGGATAGGGAACCGGGATTGTTGAACCAAGCCAAGGATTCAGCTGCTTTGGTTTGATAAACAGCATTTTTCAATAGCACTTGACCAAAAACGCAGGAGTTTCAGCAAAGCTCGCCAAACTCCAAATGGACCGTCTGATGATTTGGCACAACTTGAGATAATGCTGAAAGCAAGTACGGCCAAATTAGTACTTGCATTCAGTTAAAATGAAATGGACTATAATATAAATAGATCAAAATTGGGCCCGGATCCTGCAATTCACTATGCAGGCAGACTGTCAAGTGCAGAATCAGCACTTTGGTGAGCAGAAATCTAATGAGGAAAAGCTCTAAAAACCCAAAAAGAATTGCTAGAAAAAAAAGTATTGAAATCATACACATAACTAGAAATATTTGCTAAATACTGCAGACGTTAATAAATTATTTAATTGCAATTACTCCCAGCCTGTAAATGATTATCTTAAGATACTGAAAAGAATTTCATGCAACAATTTGTCAAGTCGGTTCGGAAAAAGCTCTAAAATAAGCCTGACGACTATGTTTATCCACAGCAAAGCAAGTGTTTTAATAAGTATTAACCAGTCCAAGAAGCAGTGCACTCCCTGAGCACAACACAAGTGATAAGAGATTTTGGAAGAAGACAAAAGATGAGAGAGAAGGAGCAAAAGGTTATACATACAAATCCCAGAAAGAAAGGAGACTTTAAATGCTGGGCTTTTTTTGAGAATTGCAGCCTATAACGCATTTCCTCTGCTTCATGTTTGCTCTGAATTTTAGAAAAAAAAAATGAAGCAGTTCGGTATTCTTAAAGAACCAGTTTTATAGATAAATCTATTTACGTTAACAAGATAGATTGCATCATGTTATATAAATAAAACCTTATACTGTGACATAAGGATCTGCCAAGAAAGTCAGAAATTCGATTCAAAGAGATGCTGTGAAAAAAATCTGCAAACCTGAACACCAAGGAGAAAAACAAAACGACGAGAACAGAACATGTTTCTAGACATTTTACAGATAAAAAAATGTACAAACAATAAAGGAACAACAACAACAACAAAAAGCCTTACCATCATGTTTGCACAACTGTGTGTCTGTAGCCCATGCTATAAATGTGGATACCTTCTATTCCCATCATCTCAGCCCCTCTAGTGGCCAGTACCTGAAGATCTTGCCTTCAGGAGGGACAAGATCTATCAGTATGTACCATTTGCTGCTGCTCCTGTATCTTGTCAGACTTTTTTTTTCTTAATTCTGTAATTTTTTCTGGAGATATAACTTGTCACCTTTTATTAGCATTTTTGTCAGTGCTGCTGCTACGTGCATACGTTTAATTGCTAAGCAACAAAGAGTAAGCTCTGCACAGCACATTCAATTACTGCATTCCCTGTGCCATGCATTGTTACCAGTGCACTTACATAATGTGAAACACAAAAAAAGGTAAAAATATTTATTTCTGTTTCCATAGCATCTAGAAGCCACAATCTGGAATCAGGCTCCATCATGCTAGCCACCAGGCAGAGCGCTAACAACTGAAGATGAGCGCAAGCTAACCGACGCAAAGTGGAGAAAAGTTAAAAGTAGAGCCAAGTTTCAGCATTTGCGTAGACGAATCGGCTAAATTTGAGGCTCAGAGGTGACTACCCACCTACAGCTAGACAGTTGTTATTTTCAGACATTAGGGAACTATCCCTGTGGCTAAAATGCCTCAAATACTTGAGAAATTTGTAAGCGTGGTGGCCTCAAGGTGTAAAGCAATAACACGTTGCAAAAGCTTATCACTTTGGAAGAAGAGATATATCTGCCCTGTATCAAGAAATAACCTCTCTTCCCTCTCCTCTTTAAGGCATAGAAAAAAAAACAGGGCAGGCAGTATTTTCTCACCAAAAATTACACTTTGTTGTCTACTTTTCCTATCCAAATGTACATTTGCCCCTGTAACTGAAGGGTGCTGCCTCCCAAAGCTGAGCTTGGTGTGAACATGGATTATTAGAGTTCATCATAAAAAAGACTGCAATTCTTTCATTTATCGAAGAACAGATATGTTTACCAAAGAGTTCTCTTCTGAAATGCAAAAGGACAGCGATCCATACTTGCTCTTAGCATGATTACTAGCCACTATAGCCATCACAGCCAGCACTGCATTTCTAAATAGTGTCTTATCTGCAATATTCCGCGGGAAGAGCAGCTTGGAAAACGAAGCCATCCTTGTGTAGGCGTACAAACTTGCACAACCACATACAACTAGTTTTTGGTTTTGCAGTTACACTGGAATTTAGGTATTGGGCCTGACTCTTGCGGTGTCCCTTTGACATCTCCCAAGTAGCCCAAATGGGATGCAAGTTGGCGCCAAAGAACCAGTTGGGAAGACCTGGTAGAATCCTCTGAAACTTTACTTCTGGATACCATATAGTAAGAATTGCAGCAAGTATACATTAAGACAGGTATCTGGTCAATTAGTCCCAAGGATCAAGAGCAGTGCTAGGAAACGAGGCAGTCGCTATTACATCATGGACAGTCACGTACACAGTCCTGCCAAACAGCACCAGTACTTCCTCTGCGTTGCAACATTTTTACATACAAAGAAACTGAATGTCTAACAGATAACGAGTCCCATCTCTTTTGGAGGGACTGAGACAAGGGCTGTGATTGTGTTCTGGGCACGCTGTCTTTTCTACTCCCATGGGAAGACCAAACAGCATTCTTCTGAATGAACCACAGCAGGAGCCCACAAAGAACATTATCAAATTCCTAAACTAATTAATTAAAGCAGTACTTAATCATACAAAGTGCTTCTGCATTAAGCTACTCAAAACATTAATTACTTAACCCCTATAAATATCTTTGTGAATATATTCTTTTTATTGTTATTTCATAAGAGGGGAGATGGATGCTTGGAGAGGCCATATATTTCCAAGAACTATAGAGTCAAATCCTGTACCCTCTTGATCCAAAACAGATGCCAGGGAACCAGCTGCCAATTGGGAGACCCTGTTCCTGTCTCCTGGGTGACTCTGGACAAATTCAGTACAGAAGTGAGACAGAGATTTGTGGGATAAATACAGAAGAAAATGACAGACTTTCCAGCTACTAGAAGCAGCTCAGTGATTTTCTTATGATCCAGACTCCTACGGCTCCTCGGACTAAAGGTTCCAGAAAAGGGAGCACAGAAAATGAATTTCACATCACTAGCTTTTAAGATAAAAACTTTGAAAACCCACTGAATGAGGTACATTAATGGCATATTACATTATACTTTGTGTGCTGATAACAGTAAGAACTTAATCTTTTTCCTATTATTTAAGTTCCTAGTATTCAAAAACTACTAAATGAATAGGTGTTCTTCTGCACTTCATAACACACAGTTCATCTCTGAATTCTCACATTGAACATTAATGGTTTCTCCTGCTCAGCTCAAGACAGCAGGATTACCTTGTTTGATGGGATTTTCCCTAAGCATCAGTCTAAACACCAAACACATCTGGGCCTAGCATAACCTTCTTCAATCTGGTGACACAGACAATCTCGTAAAACTTTCAGGGTTCAGCTCTTAGCGATGACTCCAGCGCAATCGTGAAGCATTCCGTGTACAACGTAAGTCTCCAAATTTGAGCTGCAGTGACAACATGCAATAACAGCCAACAGGGAGGGAACAGAAAGGTTACATACAACCGTTTCAATCACACACGTTACAGCACAGAGTTCCGATAAATGCTTTGTTATTCCCACGTTTTTATAACAGCCCCTTCATTCCTCCTAAGAAGAACTGTAGTCGTAATCTGTTTGGCTTTGAGGAGTTCAAGAGGAAAGCATATAGCTTAAGCGCATGTAAGTATACAGGCGCTTAATAACATGCTTTAACTTTTGGTCAGCCCCGAACTGGTCAGACAGTTGGACCAGAGGATCATTGTAGGTCCCTTCCAACTGAAAAAATATGATCCATTCTATTCTACTCCATTCCAAAGGGCAGGCAGGGCGATGCCCCAATCCTGCTGTGGGGCTGAGCATCTGCAGCAGCCATGCAAGAGCTCTGAGCTAATGGGATTCAGGAAGGGAATTTCATCCCCCCCAAGAACCCCACTACAGAGCATGCCTACTCAAAATAACAGTAAAAGGGAAAATAAGCCTGCACTTTCCAGACTCTTAGCCCTCTTTTATCCAAAAGAGCACCGACAGCAGCAGTAGGCTTCGCTCAATACTTCCCACATCATGAGGGTTAATGGGGCCACCCTTCTAATGAGGTGGCAAGACAAGCCTTACCAGGCTCAGAAAAGCATCTTTTTCTGAAAATAATAAAATTGAATAGATTTCTCTCTATTACAGCAGCATTTTTCAGGGACTGGATTCATCTTGCATAGACCACCAGCAACAAGATAATTTTCAGCCAGTGCTAAGTTAAATATATACATTTTTCTAACTCAAAACAACTTCAAAGATGCATCACAGAAAACTGAGTACAAGCCAAATTAGAACTGTGGATTAAAAAGACATTTTCAAAAGGTGCGTGTGTAAAAGGTTCAAACATATTTCTCAGTTCAGGAAACAAAACTTGCATTTTTGTTGCTTTTTTCCTTTGCAGACAGATCATTTAAAGGAAGCCAAAACCACACAATCGCTGAGAACAAGCATATGGAGCACCCAACAGGGTTCTTCCTCAATTGCAGTGCTTTAGGCGTACTTAACATCAACAGCTTCCACGTTTTTTCCTGAACTATTATTCTCACTTTCTTTATCCCCCATTTTTGTGAGGTACATCTTCAAACCAACCTGTTAACATATGTAATCAGCATGCCCTTTTTTGCCACACCACTACAGGGAGAGACTTTTATCCTTTATCCAGTCTGGAAGTACTCACAGGACAGACAGCAACTGAACAAGGAGCTGAACTGTAACCGTGAATGTTATTGTTGTAATATTATTAAAACAGTTTGTTAGGGATGGGCATGAGGGAGCAAAACATTATGGGAATTTCTGTAATTTAGTACCTCAGAGCAATGAACAGTAGAGCACATCTTCAAGCACTTGTCTCCAAATCAATGCTTCTCTGCTCGTAAGGTAGAGGCAGGGAATGTTTTAGTCACAGTATTTCAGAAATGGCTAATTGCAGCTCAAATGACAAAACTTTTAGAATATGTACTTAAGCTTTGAACCTGCTAGAATCTGGTAGGATTTACATATTACAGAAAGAGATCTTCAGCTCCTGGAAGAGCAAGGTGTAGTCAATCTCTATTATAGTCTAAACTTTGCTGTCGTTATAGTAAATGAAAAAATCCTTCTCAACTCCAAATATTTCAGTCAGTTGAAAGAGGGTAATGGGGTGGTGGGACAGCCCACACAATCAGCATCAGTCATATGGGGGTGAGGGGGCACCAGTAAAATTCTAGGAATAATTCAAATCTTAGAGGAATATCTCTCTGCATAGAGACAACAAATATTTGATGAAATCTTATCATTCTGCAGAAAGCGCTTTGCGATGTACGCCAGTGAAAGAGGTCTTTGTCTGCTGGCTTCGTTTGCTCATGACAAGAAGAACAAAACATCAAAACTGACACATACAAATTTATAGGGGTCTTTATTAAGACATACATATTTGCATATCCAGGACAAAAGCAAGAGACTCTCATCTACATTTCCCAAAGGAAAAAGAAGGGAAGAGGTAGGAGTTAAGACTGTTTTGAACGTAGAACTCTACTCTCCATAGTTATTGCCATCTACCAGTTCTTATGCCCATGCCACTAGTTGCATGACATTTGGTAAGTTTGCTTATTTATGTCTTGATTTAGTCCAAATTAGCTCTGCAGGGGACCTGTTGGGAAAAAAGTAGCCATCGGAAACTTTCAGATATTGAAGATCAGACTGATTTGCTTTAGAAAGAATACTCACTAGGCTGAAGAAAGCCTTCACTTGTTTTCCAAAATTATGAAGGGTATTGGATGAAGTGCACTTTGCATTCTTGACTATAATAAAAGTGGGAACAGTTTTTTACTCTATGTTCTAATGCAAAGAAGAAAACTGATGTTCTACTGGCATGCAAAAAAAGTGTATCTGAAGTAATCCTGTATTAAGTACAATATAAAATTAAGTACAGCAGAATTATGTAGTATTGCTGTCCCTCACCAGCACTGATAAACATCAAGTGTTTTCACAAATGGAACAATAGCATCCATTATGTTGTCTCAAAATACATATGCTTCATAATTAACATTATTAGAAGAGGAAAACTCTGTTCTGTAAAAGCAGTGCAGTTATGTGACATGCATAATACCTGTCATGCAGTCCATTAACCTCAGCAATTTTAAGTAGTGCCACAGTCATCCATGGCATTTCAGATTTCTCACAGCTTCAAATCTGTGGGCAGCTTCACAAGCTTTCTGCAAAGTTTCTCATGACTAGGACATCTGTAAAATTCCCTCTAGACCTTTCTTCAATTCATCTCTTGTTACGCACTCAGTAATTCACATTTCTGAATAAGGATAAAGGTACATCCTCAATACCATGCTCTACTGAACACAGTATCTTTTTTAAAAAAAACTTATTGGTAATTTTAGGTGCTATATTAAAAGCACCTGTTTCTTAATTTTACCTTTTTTTCCTCATTTCAATACGAGTTTTGATGAGCAGCGTTCCCAGCTGAGTCTCATAGCAAGGAGTCAAAACAATCAGATATCAATCTCCTGGCTTTTGCCAACTAATGCACTGTTTAACACAGGTGCCTCCAAAGGTTTTAGCAACTTCACTATTTAGGTGAAAAAAATATACTTTGCAGACATATGAAACAGTGCAACACTGCCTGATGTGTTGCTTAGAGACAACAGCTCAAAGCAGAATCCTAAAATATTCAAGAGATTATAGTATTGTGAGAGTATCAGTGGCTAGTATTTTAATGTTCTGGTTTCATATTTTGTAAAAGTGATTTTCAATCCAGATGACAGCACAGGGAATCCACTCCTCTTTAGGTAAATAGCCATTGAAAGTTCTCCTTTTTGGTTTTTAATTTCCTCTTAGTTGCTCTTGAGTTTGGCCTCTCTCCCGAGGTTCATTTAGCTGAACATTTTTGTTATTCAGTAACTATGAAAGAAAGAATATTAAATACTGCTTCACTGTCAAATTTTCTTCCTGGATGTGTACTCAGGAAATATGAAAGGGTAGAACCGAGACGCTAAATTTCGGCGTAGTAGGTTTCGGTAATTTCTTTAATCCAAAGACAGAAGAAACTGGTAACTGGTGCACCTTCACTAATTCTGATTTCATGAAACTGGTGTGCTTTTTCTGCACAGAACTGATTCAGATTTCATCATCAAAATTGAAGCAGAAGTGCTAGAAGAATAACACCTTTAAGTTACCTCTCTTACAATGTACTCATAGTCCTGTCTCCCTGACATAAATACTTCTGTATTTCCAATACAGATATGTGAGAGAGGCCTACCTGAAGGAACGTAAGACGATGATGTTAAAGGAATTCGGAGATCAGCATGCACAGAAGAGGATGCCATAACTTCATGTAATATAGTATGAATAAAAAAAAATTTAGATCCTCGGAGCATACTACTGTCTTAAGAAATACATACAAAATACACTGGATCTTATATCCCAGGGCATACACCCAGTTTACATTAGTGCTAGAGGGAAAGCGGCAATATAACACGTACTTTGTCACAAGTCAAATCCTACCTATCCAACTTGCTATTCACCTTGTGTAATACAGACTCCAGAAACAGAGCCTCCAAACGGCATGAGTGGACAGCTCCAACTGGTCTGCACTGTCTGTAAAAAGCCCCATCTCTGAGCTGGTTTAGAGTTGGGACTCTAAGGGTCAGGCTGCAAATTCCAGAATTTTTAAGGACAGCACACGCTTGTAGTCTCACAAACAGAGAAGAAAAAAAAAAACCACAAATTTGTGATCTGAATACAACAAGGGAAAGACAGTTGCTTTAGATCTTGATTGTACTACACAATTAAATTTGCTAAACTAAAAACTAAATTTGCAATGGGTCATTTGTATCAGGGTAGTTATAATTTACCAACCTCTAGCGAACGCAGGCAGCAATCATACCGAATGGCTTAGTGTGCTTCATCACAACTACGCCATGCCAAACCCCGCTATGCCAGCATAAAACTCATTTTGGCCTGCCAACTTTCCTACTCTAGATATTGGCCCTAGTTTAAGCACACTTTTTGACAGAGCAATGCCTTAAGTCTCCAGGGATTTCTGGAAAAGGGCTCTCTAGAAGCTGCTGGAGCCACCATGCCCCCGGCCGTGTGGCAGAGCCCCCCAAGCCCTGCTGAAGGCCAGGAGCCATCTGCAGCACCAACCTCCGCTCCCCACGGCTCCCACTGACGCCTTCGCTCCACTCCCACAGCCCACGGGGATGCTCTGAGTCACAACTCCTAATGTAAAACCTCCATCTGCAAGAGGGTTCCTTCTTCGCAAGCGATGGGAGATGATAGTCTGACTAGCAGGAAAAGAAGCTAGAATGTGGCTTTTTTCTGAGGGACGATGCCCATGTCCCTCACCCTCAGTCAGCTCCACATTTGTTTTAAACTTGTCCAAATGAAGGGAGAAAACCACTCATATTTGCTTGACATGCAAGACATGACACTTCAAATTAAAGACAAATAATATATATAGATAAATATACTTTTGTATTTTAACATATACCAGTGATGTTTACAAGTCACTTTTTTCCCCCCAAAGAGAACTATAAACTAACTAAACACTAAGAATATGTTTGATAAAACAGATTATCCAAATTTCTAAGATACACTTTCTAAAGGTCATTTTCTGAAATGTTACACTGATCACCACCTGATTAAATTCCCTACTGCTCTGAATTTAATGGGAGACTGAAAATTCTCAATGGTAATTGGGACAGCCGATTCTTTAAAGAGAGAAAGTGAGTGGGTTGAAGCACAGAAGAATGCTTATTAGTGTGGAGGTGGAAGAAGTCCTTACTGAGAAAAACAATTAAAGACTACATTATTTGGAAAACATCGAGTTTTTATTTGTGCTACTTCACTGGAATCCTGGATACAGTATCAATTCTGTAACAGGTGGGAAAAAATGGACTAAAAAAATCCAACAACCAATAAGCTAGTACTCTCTCTCCTGCGTACAATTGTATACTGTATGGTAAATTTAATTATTTCATATTTTTCAATAGAAAAGATCTGCAAGGATTTTCAGGAGCTCTCTAAGCAATTTGTGTCTTGCCCTGTTTTTCTTAAAAGTAAAAAGTTTGTTACTCCAAACAAAACCATTCTCAGGAAATCCAAATACGCAGAAAAATATAAAGGCAAAAACAGTATCGACTATCTGATTGCACACTACAGAACTGCTACATCAGGAAATAAGAAACAGTTTGAGCTTAATTAATATAAAATCCCATAAAGACACTAGGTATTATTTATGATCTTGCAATAAGACTACCAAAAAGTTTTACTGGGGATTGAAAAGGCACTGAAGTCAACTGCTGTTAAGTACGTGGCTCAGATGTGCATTAGGAACACAATGATAAAGGGACAGTAGTTCTTAAAATGACTGCATTTTTTAAATCATAGTCGGATTTTTTTTCCACTCAAAAGATAGAGTCCATTTCAAAGTAGTATTATTTAAAGTAACTCCCATGAACTGCATTATATAAAAGATCAAGCAAGTCAATTGCATAAACCTTCTGGGTTCATAATCAACAGAATTACTGATATCTTTATGTCTTTAAGCCTGCAACTCCATCTTGACATCCATATTTCACCCAGACTGAAAAATGCATATCAAAAGTCCAAACTGACTTATCTGAAGTTAAAATGTGCCACGAAAGCAAAATTTTAGTTCTTATAAAAAAATAGCGAGCACTTAAGACCCCATTTTAAAAATATCATTGAAAAATGGTAATTCAGTCATTCTGAATTAAAGGAAAAAAGAGCACAAGGAAAATCTTTTAAATCTGATTTAGTTCTGTGAAATGACTAGCCCAGCTATCAGGAGCTATGATGAGTCTGGGATCCTCAGGTCACAGCCCCAGCAGAAAAACACCCTTTCAGAAGCTGTATTTGATGTTCCTTGGCCATTCTGGGGCAGGAGCATGTCAAAATACATCTGAATTGTGGTTCAAGACTGAGGTTAAAATCTGTTCCCAAGCACATGACTGCGGTTTGTTGCTCAGTTGAATGACTGACTTGTTTTCTAGTTCCCAATTTTCTTTTCTTTCCGAGCAGGTATTTTATTTACAGTCATATCTGGCTGGGTGAAAAGGACAAACATCAACCGCTTATTCATCAGTCTGGTATAAAATGTTTAACAAGGCACTGGAAGAGTGGCAAAATGTGCAAAACAAACAGCAAACTCAAGCTACAAGCAGCAGAAGAGACTGAAGCATGAGTAACCACCAGCATGAGCAACCTGGCCTCTTTTCCAAGCAGCCAGAAGAACTGAACTTCAGTAAAATGTTATTTCCTTTTTAAGAGAAAGCAAATGCAGGTTCAGGCAATTCCCACCAGGTTTATAATCATTTGCGATGGAGGCAGACATCACTCTTGGTGTCCTGCTCAAGGAGAACCGGAGGAGGGGGAGAGCTCCAACAGCTTTCAGCAGAAGCGAGGCTTCACTCTTTACAGCACAGTCATTCTTGTGTGCAATGAGAAGGGGCTTCATTGCTAATTATGGCTTATTAGTGCTATTATATTAGAATTTATCATAAATAATCACACAACAAGAAAGTTTAAAAAATGTCCAGGCATAGCAGTACTTTCAGATTCCCTACAGAAGGGGTTCAGGTTAGAAAGCACATTCTTGTTTCGAAAAAGTCTTCTGGCTTATCTTTCTCTGAAGGGACCGAAATCTTCTTGCTTATACCATGAATCAAAACTACTTTCCTCTCACCAAATGGCATTAGTCTACCTCTGCAGGTTTGGAGCAGATAGCCCAGGCCCTGGTAAAAGGTCTTCTCTGCCCTCAGACCCAGCAATTTTGTAAGGCTTTTGACTGCAAATGAGGAAGGAAGAAGTCTTTGCAGACCCATCAGTTCACGGGAACGTTACCCGTGCACCAGCTCTTCCTCCCCCCAACCCCTCGTTTCCTGGAATAGGGACAAGGGACATAACAGAATAAAATGTCTGCATAGGTGAGAGGTTCAAAGTTGGCATAAGATGCACGGGAACCTTATCCATCAGTAATTCATGTCAACCCTTCAGCTCCTCTAACTTCAGGAGGGGTCACGTAGCACTTATTCCCTCATCAGCCCCACGTGCCCACGACCGGAGGTCAGGATGAGGGATGGCACCAGCTCAGGCCTTATTCTGATGCTTGGAACGTGTCGTAACCTTGTTCCAACAAAAAAGCAGCATGCTACATTCAATATCCCTTTACCTCGCCGCTTGCCCTTAGCAAGTCGGGGTTTTTTGGACCTGTTTGAATGTGGTTATCTAATTAGGACTAAACCCTGTTCCGACACCGAGGAGGTTTGGAGAGGTTCCTCATCTCTGCCCCTTAAGCAGGGGACAGTGCGGAGCGCCCATGGCAGAGCCTGCTTTTCCTGTTTCAGTCTTCCCTCACTTCTCAGTCTTTGAGGAAAAATAAGAATCTAACAGTGTTTCTGCTCTAATCGAACTCTCAACCCCGTGTTTACCAAGTTTTGCAATTCTGGTAGGAGGAAAGGAGGAAAAAAAAAAAAGGAGAGAGAAATGAGAGATGGTAAAAGCCAGCTTAAATGGTTGAGTCCTAATATTTCCATATTGCCTAGATTCCAGTGGCATTATAAGACCACCATTCAGTGATCAAGTGTGCAAATCTCTGCCTTAGAGAAAGACAATCCTGGATAGAATAGAGAGGAGAAAAGCAGGTAAGAGCAAGACAGTTACAATTACTAAACTACACAGTGGTTATTCATTTCACCTCTAAAGAGAAACAATATTTTATTATTCACTCCATCTGAACTCTGTTCTGTAAGCCTGGATCTTTTATATACTGAAGATTATGTTACTGAAGTACTAAATGAATATAAATAACATTTACATTCAACTTGTAGATCCTATGTCACAAAGCTGAAGAATGCCAAGTAGATAAATCCAAACAAATCTAATTTCACATTTCATGATGGAGAGATTCAGGAATAATAAAGCATAACAATATCATAGTGGAAAGGAAAAAAATAAATCCCTGCATCATACTGGGTTTCATTTTGCTCTCTGAGAGGTACCCATTGCCATTAATTGTGCAGGCTATATACTAAACAAGGACATTTAGTCATGAAATCACCATCAGCGTATTGATAACTGTCAAGAATCTGTTCATCACAACACTTGTTTCTTCTTGATTCACTTTAACAAAACTGAATATTAATGCACAACAAAAATAGCAGTCTTCGCATGCAAAACTTCTGTGTTTCACTGAAGACACCCCCACTTCCTCCTACCAAACAGCTGTGTACAATAGTATACTCCAAAAAATTTTCGTTAATGCTAAAGCACCAAAGAATGGCTGAGGTAAAAGGAAGTCTTCTTGTCAAATGCCTTGTTTAGTGAAGGCACTTGAATGTATTTTTACTTTATTTACCAATTAAAAAGCTGCCATCGTGTTATGCAACTTATTCCAGGCCAGAATTAATCTACAATAAAGCTATGATCTGAATGAATCTTTAAAGAATTACCGGCATTTTCTGCACCATCTATTGGTGAACTAGAAAGAGGCAACAAGAGGTCTGACTAGGAAAATAAGCATTATGGATAGACACAAAACCCCATTATTAATCAACTCCTCATGTGTGCAGAGGGAGCAAAGACATGCTGACAAGTGCACTTTTGGTCCAAAATAGGAATAGTAAATCTCAAAATAGATATATGAGCCAAGAACAATACTTCACAGTATTTATCTTGTGGCTAATTGGTGCACCAAATAAAGTATGTCGTATCTTGCTATGTGCAAAGACATGGGCTGAAACACAAGGCCTTTGATAGTTCTGTTAGTGAAAAAACTCAGTATTGGGTCACTTCTGTTCAATATCTTCATCAATGATCCGGACAGGGGGATTGAGTGCACCCTCAGTAAGTTTGCAGACACCACCAAGCTGGGTGGGAGTGTTGATCTGCTGGAGGGTAGGAAGGCTCTACAGAGGGATCTGGACAGGTTGGATCGACGGGCCGAGGTCAGTTGTATGAGGTTCAACAAGACCAAGT